>NW_026610614.1:600000-816776 GCF_029499605.1 Hyla sarda
ACTGTCTGCACCTGCACAGAAAGTTGTGAGCAGATATCTCCTTCCATTCGGCCGGAATTGCAAGACGTTTGTGCATCTTCAATATTGGTCACGGTCAATGTCAAAAAGCCCTTATCTGCAATCTAGGTGTTTCTGCGTGCTGCGCCGGCCCAAAGAGTGCCCGGCTGAAAACGACAACGCAGGCATGTCGGGTGCCACTGTCTGCACCAGCTCAGAAAGTTTTGAGCAGATATCTCCTTCCATTCGGCCGGAATTACAAGAAGTTTGTGCATCTTCTATGTTCGTCGCGGTCAATGGCAAAAGGCGCTTATCTTTAATGTAGGTGTTTCTGCGTGCTGCGCCGGCCCAAAGAGTGCCCGGCGGAAAACGACAACGCAGGCATGTCGGGTGCCACTGTCTGCAACTGCACAGAAAGTTGTGAGCAGATATCTCCTTCCATTCGGCCGGAATTGCAAGACGTTTGTGCATCTTCCATATTGGTCACAGTCAATGTCAAAAAGCCCTTATCTGCAATCTAGGTGTTTCTGCGTACTGCGCCGGCCCAAAGAGTGCCCGGCTGAAAACGACAACGCAGGCATGTCGGGTGCCACTGTTTGCACCAGCTCAGAAAGTTTTGAGCAGATATCTCCTTCCATTCGGCCGGAATTGCAAGAAGTTTGTACATCTTCTATGTTCGTTGCGGTCAATGGCAAAAGGCGCTTATCTTCAATCTAGGTGTTTCTGCGTGCTGCTCCGGCCCAAAGAGTGCCCGGCGGAAAACGACAACGCAGGCATGTCGAGTGCCACTGTCTACACTTGCACAGAAAGTTTTGAGCAGATATCTCCTTCTATTCGGCCGGAATTGCAAGAAGTTTGTGCATCTTCTATGTTCGTCGCGGTCAATGGCAAAAGGCGCTTATCTTTAATCTAGGTGTTTCTGCGTGCTGCGCCGGCCCAAAGAGTGCCCGGCGGAAAACGACAACGCAGGCATGTCGGGTGCCACTGTCTGCACCTGCACAGAAAGTTGTGAGCAGATATCTCCTTCCGTTCGGCCGGAATTGAAATAAGTTTGTGCATCTTCAATGTTGGTCGCGGTCAATGACAAAAAGGCGCTTATCTTCAATCTAGGTGTTTCTGCGTGCTGCTCCGGCCCAAAGAGTGCCCGGCTGAAAACGACAACGCAGGCATGTCGGGTGCCACTGTCTGCACCTGCACAGAAAGTTTTGAGCAGATATCTTCTTTCATTCGGCCGGAATTGCAAGACGTTTGTGCATCTTCAATATTGGTCACGGTCAATGTCAAAAAGCCCTTATCTGCAATCTAGGTGTTTCTGCGTGCTGCGCCGGCCCAAAGAGTGCCCGGCTGAAAACGACAACGCAGGCATGTCGGGTGTCACTGTCTGCACCAGCTCAGAAAGTTTTGAGCAGATATCTCCTTCTATTCGGCCGGAATTGCAAGATGTTTGTGCATCTTCTATGTTCGTCGCGGTCAATGGCAAAAGGCGCTTATCTTCAATCTAGGTGTTTCTGCGTGCTGCTCCGGCCCAAAGAGTGCTCGGCGGAAAACGACAACGCAGGCATTTCGGGTGCCACTGTCTACACCTGCACAGAAAGTTTTGAGCAGATATCTCCTTCCATTCGGCCGGAATTGCAAGAAGTTTGTGCATCTTCTATGTTCGTCGCGGTCAATGGCAAAAGGCGCTTATCTTCAATCTAGGTGTTTCTGCGTGCTGCGCCGGCCCAAAGAGTGCCCGGCGGAAAACGACAACGCAGGCATGTCGGGTGCCACTGTCTGCTCCTGCACAGAAAATTGTGAGCAGATATCTCCTTCCGTTCGGCCGGAATTGAAAGAAGTTTGTGCATCTTCAATGTTGGTCGCGGTCAATGACAAAAAGACGCTTATCTTCAATCTAGGTGTTTCTGCGTGCTGCTCCGGCCCAAAGAGTGCCCGGCTGAAAACGACAACGCAGGCATGTCGGGTGCCACTGTCTGCACCTGCACAGAATGTTTTGAGCAGATATCTTCTTTCGTTCGGCCGGAATTGCAAGACGTTTGTGCATCTTCAATATTGGTCACGGTCAATGTCAAAAAGCCCTTATCTGCAATCTAGGTGTTTCTGCGTGCTGCGCCGGCCCAAAGAGTGCCCGGCTGAAAACGACAACGCAGTCATGTCGGGTGCCACTGTCTGCACCAGCTCAGAAAGTTTTGAGCAGATATCTCCTTCCATTCGGCCGGAATTGCAAGAAGTTTGTGCATCTTCTATGTTCGTCGCGGTCAATGGCAAAAGGCGCTTATCTTCAATCTAGGTGTTTCTGCGTGCTGCGCCGGCCCAAAGAGTGCCCGGCGGAAAACGACAACGCAGGCATGTTGAGTGCCACTGTCTACACCTGCACAGAAAGTTTTGAGCAGATATCTCCTTCTATTCCGCCGGAATTGCAAGAAGTTTGTGCATCTTCTATGTTCGTCGCGGTCAATGGCAAAAGGCGCTTATCTTCAATCTAGGTGTTTCTGCGTGCTGCTCCGGCCCAAAGAGTGCTCGGCGGAAAACGACAACGCAGGCATGTCGGGTGCCACTGTCTACACCTGCACAGAAAGTTTTGAGCAGATATCTCCTTCCATTCGGCCGCCATTGCAAGAAGTTTGTGCATCTTCTATGTTCGTCGCGGTCAATGGCAAAAGGCGCTTATCTTCAATCTAGGTGTTTCTGCGTGCTGCGCCGGCCCAAAGAGTGCCCGGCGGAAAACGACAACGCAGGCATGTCGGGTGCCACTGTCTACACCTGCACAGAAAATTGTGAGCAGATATCTCCTTCCGTTCGGCCGGAATTGAAAGAAGTTTGTGCATCTTCAATGTTGGTCGCGGTCAATGACAAAAAGACGCTTATCTTCAATCTAGGTGTTTCTGCGTGCTGCTCCGGCCCAAAGAGTGCCCGGCTGAAAACGACAACGCAGGCATGTCGGGTGCCACTGTCTGCACCTGCACAGAATGTTTTGAGCAGATATCTTCTTTCGTTCGGCCGGAATTGCAAGACGTTTGTGCATCTTCAATATTGGTCACGGTCAATGTCAAAAAGCCCTTATCTGCAATCTAGGTGTTTCTGCGTGCTGCGCCGGCCCAAAGAGTGCCCGGCTGAAAACGACAACGCAGTCATGTCGGGTGCCACTGTCTGCACCAGCTCAGAAAGTTTTGAGCAGATATCTCCTTCCATTCGGCCGGAATTGCAAGAAGTTTGTGCATCTTCTATGTTCGTCGCGGTCAATGGCAAAAGGCGCTTATCTTCAATATAGGTGTTTCTGCGTGCTGCTCCGGCCCAAAGAGTGCCCGGCGGAAAACGACAACGCAGGCATGTCGGGTGCCACTGTCTGCACCTGCACAGAAAGTTGTGAGCAGATATCTCCTTCCATTCGGCCGGAATTGCAAGACGTTTGTGCATCTTCAATATTGGTCACGGTCAATGTCAAAAAGCCCTTATCTGCAATCTAGGTGTTTCTGCGTGCTGCGCCGGCCCAAAGAGTGCCCGGCTGAAAACGACAACGCAGGCATGTCGGGTGCCACTGTCTGCACCAGCTCAGAAAGTTTTGAGCAGATATCTCCTTCCATTCGGCCGGAATTACAAGAAGTTTGTGCATCTTCTATGTTCGTCGCGGTCAATGGCAAAAGGCGCTTATCTTCAATGTAGATGTTTCTGCGTGCTGCGCCGGCCCAAAGAGTGCCCGGCGGAAAACGACAACGCAGGCATGTCGGGTGCCACTGTCTGCAACTGCACAGAAAGTTGTGAGCAGATATCTCCTTCCATTCGGCCGGAATTGCAAGACGTTTGTGCATCTTCCATATTGGTCACAGTCAATGTCAAAAAGCCCTTATCTGCAATCTAGGTGTTTCTGCGTGCTGCGCCGGCCCAAAGAGTGCCCGGCTGAAAACGACAACGCAGGCATGTCGGGTGCCACTGTTTGCACCAGCTCAGAAAGTTTTGAGCAGATATCTCCTTCCATTCGGCCGGAATTGCAAGAAGTTTGTGCATCTTCTATGTTCGTCGCGGTCAATGGCAAAAGGCACTTATCTTCAATCTAGGTGTTTCTGCGTGCTGCGCCGGCCCAAAGAGTGCCCGGCGGAAAACGACAACGCAGGCATGTCGGGTGCCACTGTCTACACCTGCACAGAAAATTGTGAGCAGATATCTCCTTCCGTTCGGCCGGAATTGAAAGAAGTTTGTGCATCTTCAATGTTGGTCGCGGTCAATAACAAAAAGACGCTTATCTTCAATCTAGGTGTTTCTGCGTGCTGCTCCGGCCCAAAGAGTGCCCGGCTGAAAACGACAACGCAGGCATGTCGGGTGCCACTGTCTGCACCTGCACAGAATGTTTTGAGCAGATATCTTCTTTCGTTCGGCCGGAATTGCAAGACGTTTGTGCATCTTCAATATTGGTCACGGTCAATGTCAAAAAGCCCTTATCTGCAATCTAGGTGTTTCTGCGTGATGCGCCGGCCCAAAGAGTGCCCGGCTGAAAACGACAACGCAGTCATGTCGGGTGCCACTGTCTGCACCAGCTCAGAAAGTTTTGAGCAGATATCTCCTTCCATTCGGCCGGAATTGCAAGAAGTTTGTGCATCTTCTCTGTTCGTCGCGGTCAATGGCAAAAGGCGCTTATCTTCAATCTAGGTGTTTCTGCGTGCTGCTCCGGCCCAAAGAGTGCACGGCGGAAACCGAAAACGCAGGCATGTCGGGTGCCACTGTCTACACTTGCACAGAAAGTTTTGAGCAGATATCTCCTTCCATTCGGCCGGGATTGCAAGAAGTTTGTGCATCTTCTATGTTCGTCGCGGTCAATGGCAAAAGGCGCTTATCTTCAATCTAGGTGTTTCTGCGTGCTGCGCCGGCCCAAAGAGTTCCCGGCGGAAAACGACAACGCAGGCATGTCGAGTGCCACTGTCTACACCTGCACAGAACGTTTTGAGCAGATATCTCCTTCTATTCCGCCGGAATTGCAAGAAGTTTGTGCATCTTCTATGTTCGTCGCGGTCAATGGCAAAAGGCGCTTATCTTCAATCTAGGTGTTTCTGCGTGCTGCGCCGGCCCAAAGAGTGCCTGGCGGAAAACGACAACGCAGACATGTCGGGTGCCACTGTCTGCACCTGCACAGAAAGTTGTGAGCAGATATCTCCTTCCGTTCGGCCGGAATTGAAATAAGTTTGTGCATCTTCAATGTTGGTCGCGGTCAATGACAAAAAGGCGCTTATCTTCAATCTAGGTGTTTCTGCGTGCTGCTCCGGCCCAAAGAGTGCCCGGCTGAAAACGACAACGCAGGCATGTCGGGTGCCACTGTCTGCACCTGCACAGAAAGTTTTGAGCAGATATCTTCTTTCGTTCGGCCGGAATTGCAAGACGTTTGTGCATCTTCAATATTGGTCACGGTCAATGTCAAAAAGCCCTTATCTGCAATCTAAGTGTTTCTGCGTGCTGCGCCGGCCCAAAGAGTGCCCGGCTGAAAACGACAACGCAGGCATGTCGGGTGCCACTGTCTGCACCAGCACAGAAAGTTTTGAGCAGATATCTCCTTCCATTCGGCCGGAATTGCAAGAAGTTTGTGCATCTTCTATGTTCGTCGCGGTCAATAGCAATAGGCGCTTATCTTCAATCTAGGTGTTTCTGCGTGCTGCGCAAGCCCAAAGAGTGCCCGGCGGAAAACGACAACGCAGGCATGTCGGGTGCAACTGTCTACACCTGCACAGAAAATTGTGAGCAGATATCTCCTTCCGTTCGGCCGGAATTGAAAGAAGTTTGTGCATCTTCAATGTTGGTCGCGGTCAATGACAAAAAGACGCTTATCTTCAATCTAGGTGTTTTTGCGTGCTGCTCCGGCCCAAAGAGTGCCCGGCTGAAAACGACAACGCAGGCATGTCGGGTGCCACTGTCTGCACCTGCACAGAATGTTTTGAGCAGATATCTTCTTTCGTTCGGCCGGAATTGCAAGACGTTTGTGCATCTTCAATATTGGTCACGGTCAATGTCAAAAAGCCCTTATCTGCAATTTAGGTGTTTCGGCGTGCTGCGCCGGCCCAAAGAGTGCCCGGCTGAAAACGACAACGCAGGCATGTCGGGTGCCACTGTCTGCACCTGGACAGAAAGTTTTGAGCAGATATCTCCTTCCATTCGGCCGGAATTGCAAGAAGTTTGTGCATCTTCTCTGTTCGTCGCGGTCAATGGCAAAAGGCGCTTATCTTCAATCTGGGTGTTTCTGCGTGCTGCTCCGGCCCAAAGAGTGCCCGGCGGAAAACGACAACGCAGGCATGTCGAGTTCCACTGTCTACACCTGCACAGAAAGTTTTGAGCAGATATCTCCTTCTATTCCGCCGGAATTGCAAGAAGTTTGTGCATCTTCTATGTTCGTCGCGGTCAATGGCAAAAGGCGCTTATCTTCAATCTAGGTGTTTCTGCGTGCTGCGCCGGCCCAAAGAGTGCCCGGCGGAAAACGACAACGCAGTCATGTCGGGTGCCACTGTCTGCACCTGCACAGTAAGTTGTGAGCAGATATCTCCTTCCATTCGGCCGGAATTGCAAGACGTTTGTGCATCTTCAATATTGGTCACGGTCAATGTCAAAAAGCCCTTATCTGGAATCTAGGTGTTTCTGCGTGCTGCGCCGGCCCAAAGAGTGCCCGGCTGAAAACGACAACGCAGGCATGTCGGGTGCCACTGTCTGCACCAGCTCAGAAAGTTTTGAGCAGATATCTCCTTCCATTCGGCCGGAATTGCAAGAAGTTTGTGCATCTTCTATGTTCGTCGCGGTCAATGGCAAAAGGCGCTTATCTTCAATATAGGTGTTTCTGCGTGCTGCTCCGGCCCAAACAGTGCCCGGCGGAAAACGACAACGCAGGCATGTCGGGTGCCACTGTCTGCACCTGCACAGAAAGTTGTGAGCAGATATCTCCTTCCATTCGGCCGGAATTGCAAGACGTTTGTGCATCTTCAATATTGGTCACGGTCAATGTCAAAAAGCCCTTATCTGCAATCTAGGTGTTTCTGCGTGCTGCGCCGGCCCAAAGAGTGCCCGGCTGAAAACGACAACGCAGGCATGTCGGGTGCCACTGTCTGCACCAGCTCAGAAAGTTTTGAGCAGATATCTCCTTCCATTCGGCCGGAATTACAAGAAGTTTGTGCATCTTCTATGTTCGTCGCGGTCAATGGCAAAAGGCGCTTATCTTCAATGTAGATGTTTCTGCGTGCTGCGCCGGCCCAAAGAGTGCCCGGCGGAAAACGACAACGCAGGCATGTCGGGTGCCACTGTCTGCAACTGCACAGAAAGTTGTGAGCAGATATCTCCTTCCATTCGGCCGGAATTGCAAGACGTTTGTGCATCTTCCATATTGGTCACAGTCAATGTCAAAAAGCCCTTATCTGCAATCTAGGTGTTTCTGCGTGCTGCGCCGGCCCAAAGAGTGCCCGGCTGAAAACGACAACGCAGGCATGTCGGGTGCCACTGTTTGCACCAGCTCAGAAAGTTTTGAGCAGATATCTCCTTCCATTCGGCCGGAATTGCAAGAAGTTTGTACATCTTCTATGTTCGTTGCGGTCAATGGCAAAAGGCGCTTATCTTCAATCTAGGTGTTTCTGCGTGCTGCTCCGGCCCAAAGAGTGCCCGGCGGAAAACGACAACGCAGGCATGTCGAGTGCCACTGTCTACACTTGCACAGAAAGTTTTGAGCAGATATCTCCTTCTATTCGGCCGGAATTGCAAGAAGTTTGTGCATCTTCTATGTTCGTCGCGGTCAATGGCAAAAGGCGCTTATCTTTAATCTAGGTGTTTCTGCGTGCTGCGCCGGCCCAAAGAGTGCCCGGCGGAAAACGACAACGCAGGCATGTCGGGTGCCACTGTCTGCACCTGCACAGAAAGTTGTGAGCAGATATCTCCTTCCGTTCGGCCGGAATTGAAATAAGTTTGTGCATCTTCAATGTTGGTCGCGGTCAATGACAAAAAGGCGCTTATCTTCAATCTAGGTGTTTCTGCGTGCTGCTCCGGCCCAAAGAGTGCCCGGCTGAAAACGACAACGCAGGCATGTCGGGTGCCACTGTCTGCACCTGCACAGAAAGTTTTGAGCAGATATCTTCTTTCATTCGGCCGGAATTGCAAGACGTTTGTGCATCTTCAATATTGGTCACGGTCAATGTCAAAAAGCCCTTATCTGCAATCTAGGTGTTTCTGCGTGCTGCGCCGGCCCAAAGAGTGCCCGGCTGAAAACGACAACGCAGGCATGTCGGGTGTCACTGTCTGCACCAGCTCAGAAAGTTTTGAGCAGATATCTCCTTCTATTCGGCCGGAATTGCAAGATGTTTGTGCATCTTCTATGTTCGTCGCGGTCAATGGCAAAAGGCGCTTATCTTCAATCTAGGTGTTTCTGCGTGCTGCTCCGGCCCAAAGAGTGCTCGGCGGAAAACGACAACGCAGGCATGTCGGGTGCCACTGTCTACACCTGCACAGAAAGTTTTGAGCAGATATCTCCTTCCATTCGGCCGGAATTGCAAGAAGTTTGTGCATCTTCTATGTTCGTCGCGGTCAATGGCAAAAGGCGCTTATCTTCAATCTAGGTGTTTCTGCGTGCTGCTCCGGCCCAAAGAGTGCACGGCGGAAACCGAAAACGCAGGCATGTCGGGTGCCACTGTCTACACTTGCACAGAAAGTTTTGAGCAGATATCTCCTTCCATTCGGCCGGGATTGCAAGAAGTTTGTGCATCTTCTATGTTCGTCGCGGTCAATGGCAAAAGGCGCTTATCTTCAATCTAGGTGTTTCTGCGTGCTGCGCCGGCCCAAAGAGTTCCCGGCGGAAAACGACAACGCAGGCATGTCGAGTGCCACTGTCTACACCTGCACAGAAAGTTTTGAGCAGATATCTCCTTCTATTCCGCCGGAATTGCAAGAAGTTTGTGCATCTTCTATGTTCGTCGCGGTCAATGGCAAAAGGCGCTTATCTTCAATCTAGGTGTTTCTGCGTGCTGCGCCGGCCCAAAGAGTGCCTGGCGGAAAACGACAACGCAGACATGTCGGGTGCCACTGTCTGCACCTGCACAGAAAGTTGTGAGCAGATATCTCCTTCCGTTCGGCCGGAATTGAAATAAGTTTGTGCATCTTCAATGTTGGTCGCGGTCAATGACAAAAAGGCGCTTATCTTCAATCTAGGTGTTTCTGCGTGCTGCTCCGGCCCAAAGAGTGCCCGGCTGAAAACGACAACGCAGGCATGTCGGGTGCCACTGTCTGCACCTGCACAGAAAGTTTTGAGCAGATATCTTCTTTCGTTCGGCCGGAATTGCAAGACGTTTGTGCATCTTCAATATTGGTCACGGTCAATGTCAAAAAGCCCTTATCTGCAATCTAAGTGTTTCTGCGTGCTGCGCCGGCCCAAAGAGTGCCCGGCTGAAAACGACAACGCAGGCATGTCGGGTGCCACTGTCTGCACCAGCACAGAAAATTTTGAGCAGATATCTCCTTCCATTCGGCCGGAATTGCAAGAAGTTTGTGCATCTTCTATGTTCGTCGCGGTCAATAGCAATAGGCGCTTATCTTCAATCTAGGTGTTTCTGCGTGCTGCGCAAGCCCAAAGAGTGCCCGGCGGAAAACGACAACGCAGGCATGTCGGGTGCCACTGTCTACACCTGCACAGAAAATTGTGAGCAGATATCTCCTTCCGTTCGGCCGGAATTGAAAGAAGTTTGTGCATCTTCAATGTTGGTCGCGGTCAATGACAAAAAGACGCTTATCTTCAATCTAGGTGTTTTTGCGTGCTGCTCCGGCCCAAAGAGTGCCCGGCTGAAAACGACAACGCAGGCATGTCGGGTGCCACTGTCTGCACCTGCACAGAATGTTTTGAGCAGATATCTTCTTTCGTTCGGCCGGAATTGCAAGACGTTTGTGCATCTTCAATATTGGTCACGGTCAATGTCAAAAAGCCCTTATCTGCAATTTAGGTGTTTCGGCGTGCTGCGCCGGCCCAAAGAGTGCCCGGCTGAAAACGACAACGCAGGCATGTCGGGTGCCACTGTCTGCACCTGGACAGAAAGTTTTGAGCAGATATCTCCTTCCATTCGGCCGGAATTGCAAGAAGTTTGTGCATCTTCTCTGTTCGTCGCGGTCAATGGCAAAAGGCGCTTATCTTCAATCTAGGTGTTTCTGCGTGCTGCTCCGGCCCAAAGAGTGCCCGGCGGAAAACGACAACGCAGGCATGTCGAGTTCCACTGTCTACACCTGCACAGAAAGTTTTGAGCAGATATCTCCTTCTATTCCGCTGGAATTGCAAGAGGTTTGTGCATCTTCTATGTTCGTCGCGGTCAATGGCAAAAGGCGCTTATCTTCAATCTAGGTGTTTCTGCGTGCTGCGCCGGCCCAAAGAGTGCCCGGCGGAAAACGACAACGCAGGCATGTCGGGTGCCACTGTCTGCACCTGCACAGTAAGTTGTGAGCAGATATCTCCTTCCATTCGGCCGGAATTGCAAGACGTTTGTGCATCTTCAATATTGGTCACGGTCAATGTCAAAAAGCCCTTATCTGGAATCTAGGTGTTTCTGCGTGCTGCGCCGGCCCAAAGAGTGCCCGGCTGAAAACGACAACGCAGGCATGTCGGGTGCCACTGTCTGCACCAGCTCAGAAAGTTTTGAGCAGATATCTCCTTCCATTCGGCCGGAATTGCAAAAAGTTTGTGCATCTTCTATGTTCGTCGCGGTCAATGGCAAAAGGCGCTTATCTTCAATATAGGTGTTTCTGCGTGCTGCTCCGGCCCAAAGAGTGCCCGGCGGAAAACGACAACGCAGGCATGTCGGGTGCCACTGTCTGCACCTGCACAGAAAGTTGTGAGCAGATATCTCCTTCCATTCGGCCGGAATTGCAAGACGTTTGTGCATCTTCAATATTGGTCACGGTCAATGTCAAAAAGCCCTTATCTGCAATCTAGGTGTTTCTGCGTGCTGCGCCGGCCCAAAGAGTGCCCGGCTGAAAACGACAACGCAGGCATGTCGGGTGCCACTGTCTGCACCAGCTCAGAAAGTTTTGAGCAGATATCTCCTTCCATTCGGCCGGAATTACAAGAAGTTTGTGCATCTTCTATGTTCGTCGCGGTCAATGGCAAAAGGCGCTTATCTTTAATGTAGGTGTTTCTGCGTGCTGCGCCGGCCCAAAGAGTGCCCGGCGGAAAACGACAACGCAGGCATGTCGGGTGCCACTGTCTGCAACTGCACAGAAAGTTGTGAGCAGATATCTCCTTCCATTCGGCCGGAATTGCAAGACGTTTGTGCATCTTCCATATTGGTCACAGTCAATGTCAAAAAGCCCTTATCTGCAATCTAGGTGTTTCTGCGTACTGCGCCGGCCCAAAGAGTGCCCGGCTGAAAACGACAACGCAGGCATGTCGGGTGCCACTGTTTGCACCAGCTCAGAAAGTTTTGAGCAGATATCTCCTTCCATTCGGCCGGAATTGCAAGAAGTTTGTACATCTTCTATGTTCGTTGCGGTCAATGGCAAAAGGCGCTTATCTTCAATCTAGGTGTTTCTGCGTGCTGCTCCGGCCCAAAGAGTGCCCGGCGGAAAACGACAACGCAGGCATGTCGAGTGCCACTGTCTACACTTGCACAGAAAGTTTTGAGCAGATATCTCCTTCTATTCGGCCGGAATTGCAAGAAGTTTGTGCATCTTCTATGTTCGTCGCGGTCAATGGCAAAAGGCGCTTATCTTTAATCTAGGTGTTTCTGCGTGCTGCGCCGGCCCAAAGAGTGCCCGGCGGAAAACGACAACGCAGGCATGTCGGGTGCCACTGTCTGCACCTGCACAGAAAGTTGTGAGCAGATATCTCCTTCCGTTCGGCCGGAATTGAAATAAGTTTGTGCATCTTCAATGTTGGTCGCGGTCAATGACAAAAAGGCGCTTATCTTCAATCTAGGTGTTTCTGCGTGCTGCTCCGGCCCAAAGAGTGCCCGGCTGAAAACGACAACGCAGGCATGTCGGGTGCCACTGTCTGCACCTGCACAGAAAGTTTTGAGCAGATATCTTCTTTCATTCGGCCGGAATTGCAAGACGTTTGTGCATCTTCAATATTGGTCACGGTCAATGTCAAAAAGCCCTTATCTGCAATCTAGGTGTTTCTGCGTGCTGCGCCGGCCCAAAGAGTGCCCGGCTGAAAACGACAACGCAGGCATGTCGGGTGTCACTGTCTGCACCAGCTCAGAAAGTTTTGAGCAGATATCTCCTTCTATTCGGCCGGAATTGCAAGATGTTTGTGCATCTTCTATGTTCGTCGCGGTCAATGGCAAAAGGCGCTTATCTTCAATCTAGGTGTTTCTGCGTGCTGCTCCGGCCCAAAGAGTGCTCGGCGGAAAACGACAACGCAGGCATGTCGGGTGCCACTGTCTACACCTGCACAGAAAGTTTTGAGCAGATATCTCCTTCCATTCGGCCGGAATTGCAAGAAGTTTGTGCATCTTCTATGTTCGTCGCGGTCAATGGCAAAAGGCGCTTATCTTCAATCTAGGTGTTTCTGCGTGCTGCTCCGGCCCAAAGAGTGCACGGCGGAAACCGAAAACGCAGGCATGTCGGGTGCCACTGTCTACACTTGCACAGAAAGTTTTGAGCAGATATCTCCTTCCATTCGGCCGGGATTGCAAGAAGTTTGTGCATCTTCTATGTTCGTCGCGGTCAATGGCAAAAGGCGCTTATCTTCAATCTAGGTGTTTCTGCGTGCTGCGCCGGCCCAAAGAGTTCCCGGCGGAAAACGACAACGCAGGCATGTCGAGTGCCACTGTCTACACCTGCACAGAAAGTTTTGAGCAGATATCTCCTTCTATTCCGCCGGAATTGCAAGAAGTTTGTGCATCTTCTATGTTCGTCGCGGTCAATGGCAAAAGGCGCTTATCTTCAATCTAGGTGTTTCTGCGTGCTGCGCCGGCCCAAAGAGTGCCTGGCGGAAAACGACAACGCAGACATGTCGGGTGCCACTGTCTGCACCTGCACAGAAAGTTGTGAGCAGATATCTCCTTCCGTTCGGCCGGAATTGAAATAAGTTTGTGCATCTTCAATGTTGGTCGCGGTCAATGACAAAAAGGCGCTTATCTTCAATCTAGGTGTTTCTGCGTGCTGCTCCGGCCCAAAGAGTGCCCGGCTGAAAACGACAACGCAGGCATGTCGGGTGCCACTGTCTGCACCTGCACAGAAAGTTTTGAGCAGATATCTTCTTTCGTTCGGCCGGAATTGCAAGACGTTTGTGCATCTTCAATATTGGTCACGGTCAATGTCAAAAAGCCCTTATCTGCAATCTAAGTGTTTCTGCGTGCTGCGCCGGCCCAAAGAGTGCCCGGCTGAAAACGACAACGCAGGCATGTCGGGTGCCACTGTCTGCACCAGCACAGAAAGTTTTGAGCAGATATCTCCTTCCATTCGGCCGGAATTGCAAGAAGTTTGTGCATCTTCTATGTTCGTCGCGGTCAATAGCAATAGGCGCTTATCTTCAATCTAGGTGTTTCTGCGTGCTGCGCAAGCCCAAAGAGTGCCCGGCGGAAAACGACAACGCAGGCATGTCGGGTGCCACTGTCTACACCTGCACAGAAAATTGTGAGCAGATATCTCCTTCCGTTCGGCCGGAATTGAAAGAAGTTTGTGCATCTTCAATGTTGGTCGCGGTCAATGACAAAAAGACGCTTATCTTCAATCTAGGTGTTTTTGCGTGCTGCTCCGGCCCAAAGAGTGCCCGGCTGAAAACGACAACGCAGGCATGTCGGGTGCCACTGTCTGCACCTGCACAGAATGTTTTGAGCAGATATCTTCTTTCGTTCGGCCGGAATTGCAAGACGTTTGTGCATCTTCAATATTGGTCACGGTCAATGTCAAAAAGCCCTTATCTGCAATTTAGGTGTTTCGGCGTGCTGCGCCGGCCCAAAGAGTGCCCGGCTGAAAACGACAACGCAGGCATGTCGGGTGCCACTGTCTGCACCTGGACAGAAAGTTTTGAGCAGATATCTCCTTCCATTCGGCCGGAATTGCAAGAAGTTTGTGCATCTTCTCTGTTCGTCGCGGTCAATGGCAAAAGGCGCTTATCTTCAATCTAGGTGTTTCTGCGTGCTGCTCCGGCCCAAAGAGTGCCCGGCGGAAAACGACAACGCAGGCATGTCGAGTTCCACTGTCTACACCTGCACAGAAAGTTTTGAGCAGATATCTCCTTCTATTCCGCTGGAATTGCAAGAGGTTTGTGCATCTTCTATGTTCGTCGCGGTCAATGGCAAAAGGCGCTTATCTTCAATCTAGGTGTTTCTGCGTGCTGCGCCGGCCCAAAGAGTGCCCGGCGGAAAACGACAACGCAGGCATGTCGGGTGCCACTGTCTGCACCTGCACAGTAAGTTGTGAGCAGATATCTCCTTCCATTCGGCCGGAATTGCAAGACGTTTGTGCATCTTCAATATTGGTCACGGTCAATGTCAAAAAGCCCTTATCTGGAATCTAGGTGTTTCTGCGTGCTGCGCCGGCCCAAAGAGTGCCCGGCTGAAAACGACAACGCAGGCATGTCGGGTGCCACTGTCTGCACCAGCTCAGAAAGTTTTGAGCAGATATCTCCTTCCATTCGGCCGGAATTGCAAGAAGTTTGTGCATCTTCTATGTTCGTCGCGGTCAATGGCAAAAGGCGCTTATCTTCAATATAGGTGTTTCTGCGTGCTGCTCCGGCCCAAAGAGTGCCCGGCGGAAAACGACAACGCAGGCATGTCGGGTGCCACTGTCTGCACCTGCACAGAAAGTTGTGAGCAGATATCTCCTTCCATTCGGCCGGAATTGCAAGACGTTTGTGCATCTTCAATATTGGTCACGGTCAATGTCAAAAAGCCCTTATCTGCAATCTAGGTGTTTCTGCGTGCTGCGCCGGCCCAAAGAGTGCCCGGCTGAAAACGACAACGCAGGCATGTCGGGTGCCACTGTCTGCACCAGCTCAGAAAGTTTTGAGCAGATATCTCCTTCCATTCGGCCGGAATTACAAGAAGTTTGTGCATCTTCTATGTTCGTCGCGGTCAATGGCAAAAGGCGCTTATCTTTAATGTAGGTGTTTCTGCGTGCTGCGCCGGCCCAAAGAGTGCCCGGCGGAAAACGACAACGCAGGCATGTCGGGTGCCACTGTCTGCAACTGCACAGAAAGTTGTGAGCAGATATCTCCTTCCATTCGGCCGGAATTGCAAGACGTTTGTGCATCTTCCATATTGGTCACAGTCAATGTCAAAAAGCCCTTATCTGCAATCTAGGTGTTTCTGCGTACTGCGCCGGCCCAAAGAGTGCCCGGCTGAAAACGACAACGCAGGCATGTCGGGTGCCACTGTTTGCACCAGCTCAGAAAGTTTTGAGCAGATATCTCCTTCCATTCGGCCGAAATTGCAAGAAGTTTGTACATCTTCTATGTTCGTTGCGGTCAATGGCAAAAGGCGCTTATCTTCAATCTAGGTGTTTCTGCGTGCTGCTCCGGCCCAAAGAGTGCCCGGCGGAAAACGACAACGCAGGCATGTCGAGTGCCACTGTCTACACTTGCACAGAAAGTTTTGAGCAGATATCTCCTTCTATTCGGCCGGAATTGCAAGAAGTTTGTGCATCTTCTATGTTCGTCGCGGTCAATGGCAAAAGGCGCTTATCTTTAATCTAGGTGTTTCTGCGTGCTGCGCCGGCCCAAAGAGTGCCCGGCGGAAAACGACAACGCAGGCATGTCGGGTGCCACTGTCTGCACCTGCACAGAAAGTTGTGAGCAGATATCTCCTTCCGTTCGGCCGGAATTGAAATAAGTTTGTGCATCTTCAATGTTGGTCGCGGTCAATGACAAAAAGGCGCTTATCTTCAATCTAGGTGTTTCTGCGTGCTGCTCCGGCCCAAAGAGTGCCCGGCTGAAAACGACAACGCAGGCATGTCGGGTGCCACTGTCTGCACCTGCACAGAAAGTTTTGAGCAGATATCTTCTTTCATTCGGCCGGAATTGCAAGACGTTTGTGCATCTTCAATATTGGTCACGGTCAATGTCAAAAAGCCCTTATCTGCAATCTAGGTGTTTCTGCGTGCTGCGCCGGCCCAAAGAGTGCCCGGCTGAAAACGACAACGCAGGCATGTCGGGTGTCACTGTCTGCACCAGCTCAGAAAGTTTTGAGCAGATATCTCCTTCTATTCGGCCGGAATTGCAAGATGTTTGTGCATCTTCTATGTTCGTCGCGGTCAATGGCAAAAGGCGCTTATCTTCAATCTAGGTGTTTCTGCGTGCTGCTCCGGCCCAAAGAGTGCTCGGCGGAAAACGACAACGCAGGCATGTCGGGTGCCACTGTCTACACCTGCACAGAAAGTTTTGAG
This sequence comes from Hyla sarda, assembly GCF_029499605.1. Classification (NCBI taxonomy): domain Eukaryota; kingdom Metazoa; phylum Chordata; class Amphibia; order Anura; family Hylidae; genus Hyla; species Hyla sarda. The sequence continues at coordinate 616,312 of NW_026610614.1, forward strand.
CAGATATCTCCTTCCATTCGGCCGGAATTGCAAGAAGTTTGTGCATCTTCTATGTTCGTCGCGGTCAATGGCAAAAGGCGCTTATCTTCAATCTAGGTGTTTCTGCGTGCTGCGCCGGCCCAAAGAGTGCCTGGCGGAAAACGACAACGCAGACATGTCGGGTGCCACTGTCTGCACCTGCACAGAAAATTGTGAGCAGATATCTCCTTCCGTTCGGCCGGAATTGAAAGAAGTTTGTGCATCTTCAATGTTGGTCGCGGTCAATGACAAAAAGACGCTTATCTTCAATCTAGGTGTTTCTGCGTGCTGCTCCGGCCCAAAGAGTGCCCGGCTGAAAACGACAACGCAGGCATGTCGGGTGCCACTGTCTGCACCTGCACAGAATGTTTTGAGCAGATATCTTCTTTCGTTCGGCCGGAATTGCAAGACGTTTGTGCATCTTCAATATTGGTCACGGTCAATGTCAAAAAGCCCTTATCTGCAATCTAGGTGTTTCTGCGTGCTGCGCCGGCCCAAAGAGTGCCCGGCTGAAAACGACAACGCAGTCATGTCGGGTGCCACTGTCTGCACCAGCTCAGAAAGTTTTGAGCAGATATCTCCTTCCATTCGGCCGGAATTGCAAGAAGTTTGTGCATCTTCTATGTTCGTCGCGGTCAATGGCAAAAGGCGCTTATCTTCAATCTAGGTGTTTCTGCGTGCTGCGCCGGCCCAAAGAGTGCCCGGCGGAAAACGACAACGCAGGCATGTTGAGTGCCACTGTCTACACCTGCACAGAAAGTTTTGAGCAGATATCTCCTTCTATTCCGCCGGAATTGCAAGAAGTTTGTGCATCTTCTATGTTCGTCGCGGTCAATGGCAAAAGGCGCTTATCTTCAATCTAGGTGTTTCTGCGTGCTGCTCCGGCCCAAAGAGTGCTCGGCGGAAAACGACAACGCAGGCATGTCGGGTGCCACTGTCTACACCTGCACAGAAAGTTTTGAGCAGATATCTCCTTCCATTCGGCCGCCATTGCAAGAAGTTTGTGCATCTTCTATGTTCGTCGCGGTCAATGGCAAAAGGCGCTTATCTTCAATCTAGGTGTTTCTGCGTGCTGCGCCGGCCCAAAGAGTGCCCGGCGGAAAACGACAACGCAGGCATGTCGGGTGCCACTGTCTACACCTGCACAGAAAATTGTGAGCAGATATCTCCTTCCGTTCGGCCGGAATTGAAAGAAGTTTGTGCATCTTCAATGTTGGTCGCGGTCAATGACAAAAAGACGCTTATCTTCAATCTAGGTGTTTCTGCGTGCTGCTCCGGCCCAAAGAGTGCCCGGCTGAAAACGACAACGCAGGCATGTCGGGTGCCACTGTCTGCACCTGCACAGAATGTTTTGAGCAGATATCTTCTTTCGTTCGGCCGGAATTGCAAGACGTTTGTGCATCTTCAATATTGGTCACGGTCAATGTCAAAAAGCCCTTATCTGCAATCTAGGTGTTTCTGCGTGCTGCGCCGGCCCAAAGAGTGCCCGGCTGAAAACGACAACGCAGTCATGTCGGGTGCCACTGTCTGCACCAGCTCAGAAAGTTTTGAGCAGATATCTCCTTCCATTCGGCCGGAATTGCAAGAAGTTCGTGCATCTTCTATGTTCGTCGCGGTCAATGGCAAAAGGCGCTTATCTTCAATCTAGGTGTTTCTGCGTGCTGCGCCGGCCCAAAGAGTGCCCGGCGGAAAACGACAACGCAGGCATGTTGAGTGCCACTGTCTACACCTGCACAGAAAGTTTTGAGCAGATATCTCCTTCTATTCCGCCGGAATTGCAAGAAGTTTGTGCATCTTCTATGTTCGTCGCGGTCAATGGCAAAAGGCGCTTATCTTCAATCTAGGTGTTTCTGCGTGCTGCGCCGGCCCAAAGAGTGCCCGGCTGAAAACGACAACGCAGGCATGTCGGGTGCCACTGTCTGCACCTGCACAGAAAGTTGTGAGCAGATATCTCCTTCCGTTCGGCCGGAATTGAAATAAGTTTGTGCATCTTCAATGTTGGTCGCGGTCAATGACAAAAAGGCGCTTATCTTCAATCTAGGTGTTTCTGCGTGCTGCTCCGGCCCAAAGAGTGCCCGGCTGAAAACGACAACGCAGGCATGTCGGGTGCCACTGTCTGCACCTGCACAGAAAGTTTTGAGCAGATATCTTCTTTCGTTCGGCCGGAATTGCAAGACGTTTGTGCATCTTCAATATTGGTCACGATCAATGTCAAAAAGCCCTTATCTGCAATCTAGGTGTTTCTGCGTGCGGCGCCGGCCCAAAGAGTGCCCGGCTGAAAACGACAACGCAGGCATGTCGGGTGCCACTGTCTGCACCAGCTCAGAAAGTTTTGAGCAGATATCTCCTTCCATTCGGCCGGAATTGCAAGAAGTTTGTGCATCTTCTTTGTTCGTCGCGGTCAATGGCAAAAGGCGCTTATCTTCAATCTAGGTGTTTCTGCGTGCTGCGCCGGCCCAAAGAGTGCCCGGCGGAAAACGACAACGCAGGCATGTCGGGTGCCACTGTCTACACCTGCACAGAAAATTGTGAGCAGATATCTCCTTCCGTTCGGCCGGAATTGAAAGAAGTTTGTGCATCTTCAATGTTGGTCGCGGTCAATAACAAAAAGACGCTTATCTTCAATCTAGGTGTTTCTGCGTGCTGCTCCGGCCCAAAGAGTGCCCGGCTGAAAACGACAACGCAGGCATGTCGGGTGCCACTGTCTGCACCTGCACAGAATGTTTTGAGCAGATATCTTCTTTCGTTCGGCCGGAATTGCAAGACGTTTGTGCATCTTCAACATTGGTCACGGTCAATGTCAAAAAGCCCTTATCTGCAATCTAGGTGTTTCTGCGTGATGCGCCGGCCCAAAGAGTGCCCGGCTGAAAACGACAACGCAGTCATGTCGGGTGCCACTGTCTGCACCAGCTCAGAAAGTTTTGAGCAGATATCTCCTTCCATTCGGCCGGAATTGCAAGAAGTTTGTGCATCTTCTCTGTTCGTCGCGGTCAATGGCAAAAGGCGCTTATCTTCAATCTAGGTGTTTCTGCGTGCTGCTCCGGCCCAAAGAGTGCCCGGCGGAAAGCGAAAACGCAGTCATGTCGGGTGCCACTGTCTACACTTGCACAGAAAGTTTTGAGCAGATATCTCCTTCCATTCGGCCGGGATTGCAAGAAGTTTGTGCATCTTCTATGTTCGTCGCGGTCAATGGCAAAAGGCGCTTATCTTCAATCTAGGTGTTTCTGCGTGCTGCGCCGGCCCAAAGAGTGCCCGGCGGAAAACGACAACGCAGGCATGTCGAGTGCCACTGTCTACACCTGCACAGAAAGTTTTGAGCAGATATCTCCTTCTATTCCGCCGGAATTGCAAGAAGTTTGTGCATCTTCTATGTTCGTCGCGGTCAATGGCAAAAGGCGCTTATCTTCAATCTAGGTGTTTCTGCGTGCTGCGCCGGCCCAAAGAGTGTCTGGCGGAAAACGACAACGCAGACATGTCGGGTGCCACTGTCTGCACCTGCATAGAAAGTTGTGAGCAGATATCTCCTTCCGTTCGGCCGGAATTGAAATAAGTTTGTGCATCTTCAATGTTGGTCGCGGTCAATGACAAAAAGGCGCTTATCTTCAATCTAGGTGTTTCTGCGTGCTGCTCCGGCCCAAAGAGTGCCCGGCTGAAAACGACAACGCAGGCATGTCGGGTGCCACTGTCTGCACCTGCACAGAAAGTTTTGAGCAGATATCTTCTTTCGTTCGGCCGGAATTGCAAGACGTTTGTGCATCTTCAATATTGGTCACGGTCAATGTCAAAAAGCCCTTATCTGCAATCTAAGTGTTTCTGCGTGCTGCGCCGGCCCAAAGAGTGCCCGGCTGAAAACGACAACGCAGGCATGTCGGGTGCCACTGTCTGCACCAGCACAGAAAGTTTTGAGCAGATATCTCCTTCCATTCGGCCGGAATTGCAAGAAGTTTGTGCATCTTCTATGTTCGTCGCGGTCAATAGCAATAGGCGCTTATCTTCAATCTAGGTGTTTCTGCGTGCTGCGCAAGCCCAAAGAGTGCCCGGCGGAAAACGACAACGCAGGCATGTCGGGTGCCACTGTCTACACCTGCACAGAAAATTGTGAGCAGATATCTCCTTCCGTTCGGCCGGAATTGAAAGAAGTTTGTGCATCTTCAATGTTGGTCGCGGTCAATAACAAAAAGACGCTTATCTTCAATCTAGGTGTTTCTGCGTGCTGCTCCGGCCCAAAGAGTGCCCGGCTGAAAACGACAACGCAGGCATGTCGGGTGCCACTGTCTGCACCTGCACAGAATGTTTTGAGCAGATATCTTCTTTCGTTCGGCCGGAATTGCAAGACGTTTGTGCATCTTCAACATTGGTCACGGTCAATGTCAAAAAGCCCTTATCTGCAATCTAGGTGTTTCTGCGTGATGCGCCGGCCCAAAGAGTGCCCGGCTGAAAACGACAACGCAGTCATGTCGGGTGCCACTGTCTGCACCAGCTCAGAAAGTTTTGAGCAGATATCTCCTTCCATTCGGCCGGAATTGCAAGAAGTTTGTGCATCTTCTCTGTTCGTCGCGGTCAATGGCAAAAGGCGCTTATCTTCAATCTAGGTGTTTCTGCGTGCTGCTCTGGCCCAAAGAGTGCCCGGCTGAAAACGACAACGCAGGCATGTCGGGTGCCACTGTCTGCACCTGCACAGAAAGTTTTGAGCAGATATCTCCTTCAATTCGGCCGGAATTGCAAGAAGTTTGTGCATCTTCTATGTTCGTCGCGGTCAATGGCAAAAGGCGCTTATCTTCAATCTAGGTGTTTCTGCGTGCTGCGCCGGCCCAATGAGTGCCCGGCGGAAAACGACAACGCAGGCATGTCGGGTGCCACTGTCTACACCTGCACAGAAAATTGTGAGCAGATATCTCCTTCCGTTCGGCCGGAATTGAAAGAAGTTTGTGCATCTTCAATGTTGGTCGCGGTCAATGACAAAAAGACGCTTATCTTCAATTTAGGTGTTTCTGCGTGCTGCTCCGGCCCAAAGAGTGCCCGGCTGAAAACGACAACGCAGGCATGTCGGGTGCCACTGTCTGCACCTGCACAGAATGTTTTGAGCAGATATCTTCTTTCGTTCGGCCGGAATTGCAAGACGTTTGTGCATCTTCAATATTGGTCACGGTCAATGTCAAAAAGCCCTTATCTGGAATCAAGGTGTTTCTGCGTGCTGCGCCGGCCCAAAGAGTGCCCGGCTGAAAACGACAACGCAGTCATGTCGGGTGCCACTGTCTGCACCAGCTCAGAAAGTTTTGAGCAGATATCTCCTTCCATTCGGCCGGATTTTCAAGAAGTTTGTGCATCTTCTATGTTCGTCGCGGTCAATGGCAAAAGGCGCTTATCTTCAATCTAGGTGTTTCTGCGTGCTGCTCCGGCCCAAAGAGTGCTCGGCGGAAAACGACAACGCAGGCATGTCGGGTGCCACTGTCTACACCTGCACAGAAAGTTTTGAGCAGATATCTCCTTCCATTCGGCCGCCATTGCAAGAAGTTTGTGCATCTTCTATGTTCGTCGCGGTCAATGGCAAAAGGCGCTTATCTTCAATCTAGGTGTTTCTGCGTGCTGCGCCGGCCCAAAGAGTGCCCGGCGGAAAACGACAACGCAGGCATGTCGGGTGCCACTGTCTACACCTGCACAGAAAATTGTGAGCAGATATCTCCTTCCGTTCGGCCGGAATTGAAAGAAGTTTGTGCATCTTCAATGTTGGTCGCGGTCAATGACAAAAAGACGCTTATCTTCAATCTAGGTGTTTCTGCGTGCTGCTCCGGCCCAAAGAGTGCCCGGCTGAAAACGACAACGCAGGCATGTCGGGTGCCACTGTCTGCACCTGCACAGAATGTTTTGAGCAGATATCTTCTTTCGTTCGGCCGGAATTGCAAGACGTTTGTGCATCTTCAATATTGGTCACGGTCAATGTCAAAAAGCCCTTATCTGCAATCTAGGTGTTTCTGCGTGCTGCGCCGGCCCAAAGAGTGCCCGGCTGAAAACGACAACGCAGTCATGTCGGGTGCCACTGTCTGCACCAGCTCAGAAAGTTTTGAGCAGATATCTCCTTCCATTCGGCCGGAATTGCAAGAAGTTTGTGCATCTTCTATGTTCGTCGCGGTCAATGGCAAAAGGCGCTTATCTTCAATCTAGGTGTTTCTGCGTGCTGCGCCGGCCCAAAGAGTGCCCGGCGGAAAACGACAACGCAGGCATGTTGAGTGCCACTGTCTACACCTGCACAGAAAGTTTTGAGCAGATATCTCCTTCTATTCCGCCGGAATTGCAAGAAGTTTGTGCATCTTCTATGTTCGTCGCGGTCAATGGCAAAAGGCGCTTATCTTCAATCTAGGTGTTTCTGCGTGCTGCGCCGGCCCAAAGAGTGCCCGGCTGAAAACGACAACGCAGGCATGTCGGGTGCCACTGTCTGCACCTGCACAGAAAGTTGTGAGCAGATATCTCCTTCCGTTCGGCCGGAATTGAAATAAGTTTGTGCATCTTCAATGTTGGTCGCGGTCAATGACAAAAAGGCGCTTATCTTCAATCTAGGTGTTTCTGCGTGCTGCTCCGGCCCAAAGAGTGCCCGGCTGAAAACGACAACGCAGGCATGTCGGGTGCCACTGTCTGCACCTGCACAGAAAGTTTTGAGCAGATATCTTCTTTCGTTCGGCCGGAATTGCAAGACGTTTGTGCATCTTCAATATTGGTCACGATCAATGTCAAAAAGCCCTTATCTGCAATCTAGGTGTTTCTGCGTGCTGCGCCGGCCCAAAGAGTGCCCGGCTGAAAACGACAACGCAGGCATGTCGGGTGCCACTGTCTGCACCAGCTCAGAAAGTTTTGAGCAGATATCTCCTTCCATTCGGCCGGAATTGCAAGAAGTTTGTGCATCTTCTATGTTCGTCGCGGTCAATGGCAAAAGGCGCTTATCTTCAATCTAGGTGTTTCTGCGTGCTGCGCCGGCCCAAAGAGTGCCCGGCGGAAAACGACAACGCAGGCATGTCGCGTGCCACTGTCTACACCTGCACAGAAAATTGTGAGCAGATATCTCCTTCCGTTCGGCCGGAATTGAAAGAAGTTTGTGCATCTTCAATGTTGGTCGCGGTCAATAACAAAAAGACGCTTATCTTCAATCTAGGTGTTTCTGCGTGCTGCTCCGGCCCAAAGAGTGCCCGGCTGAAAACGACAACGCAGGCATGTCGGGTGCCACTGTCTGCACCTGCACAGAATGTTTTGAGCAGATATCTTCTTTCGTTCGGCCGGAATTGCAAGACGTTTGTGCATCTTCAACATTGGTCACGGTCAATGTCAAAAAGCCCTTATCTGCAATCTAGGTGTTTCTGCGTGATGCGCCGGCCCAAAGAGTGCCCGGCTGAAAACGACAACGCAGTCATGTCGGGTGCCACTGTCTGCACCAGCTCAGAAAGTTTTGAGCAGATATCTCCTTCCATTCGGCCGGAATTGCAAGAAGTTTGTGCATCTTCTCTGTTCGTCGCGGTCAATGGCAAAAGGCGCTTATCTTCAATCTAGGTGTTTCTGCGTGCTGCTCCGGCCCAAAGAGTGCCCGGCGGAAAGCGAAAACGCAGTCATGTCGGGTGCCACTGTCTACACTTGCACAGAAAGTTTTGAGCAGATATCTCCTTCCATTCGGCCGGGATTGCAAGAAGTTTGTGCATCTTCTATGTTCGTCGCGGTCAATGGCAAAAGGCGCTTATCTTCAATCTAGGTGTTTCTGCGTGCTGCGCCGGCCCAAAGAGTGCCCGGCTGAAAACGACAACGCAGGCATGTCGGGTGCCACTGTCTGCACCAGCTCAGAAAGTTTTGAGCAGATATCTCCTTCCATTCGGCCGGAATTGCAAGAAGTTTGTGCATCTTCTATGTTCGTCGCGGTCAATAGCAATAGGCGCTTATCTTCAATCTAGGTGTTTCTGCGTGCTGCGCAAGCCCAAAGAGTGCCCGGCGGAAAACGACAACGCAGGCATGTCGGGTGCCACTGTCTACACCTGCACAGAAAATTGTGAGCAGATATCTCCTTCCGTTCGGCCGGAATTGAAAGAAGTTTGTGCATCTTCAATGTTGGTCGCGGTCAATAACAAAAAGACGCTTATCTTCAATCTAGGTGTTTCTGCGTGCTGCTCCGGCCCAAAGAGTGCCCGGCTGAAAACGACAACGCAGGCATGTCGGGTGCCACTGTCTGCACCTGCACAGAATGTTTTGAGCAGATATCTTCTTTCGTTCGGCCGGAATTGCAAGACGTTTGTGCATCTTCAACATTGGTCACGGTCAATGTCAAAAAGCCCTTATCTGCAATCTAGGTGTTTCTGCGTGATGCGCCGGCCCAAAGAGTGCCCGGCTGAAAACGACAACGCAGTCATGTCGGGTGCCACTGTCTGCACCAGCTCAGAAAGTTTTGAGCAGATATCTCCTTCCATTCGGCCGGAATTGCAAGAAGTTTGTGCATCTTCTCTGTTCGTCGCGGTCAATGGCAAAAGGCGCTTATCTTCAATCTAGGTGTTTCTGCGTGCTGCTCTGGCCCAAGAGTGCCCGGCTGAAAACGACAACGCAGGCATGTCGGGTGCCACTGTCTGCACCTGCACAGAAAGTTTTGAGCAGATATCTCCTTCAATTCGGCCGGAATTGCAAGAAGTTTGTGCATCTTCTATGTTCGTCGCGGTCAATGGCAAAAGGCGCTTATCTTCAATCTAGGTGTTTCTGCGTGCTGCGCCGGCCCAATGAGTGCCCGGCGGAAAACGACAACGCAGGCATGTCGGGTGCCACTGTCTACACCTGCACAGAAAATTGTGAGCAGATATCTCCTTCCGTTCGGCCGGAATTGAAAGAAGTTTGTGCATCTTCAATGTTGGTCGCGGTCAATGACAAAAAGACGCTTATCTTCAATTTAGGTGTTTCTGCGTGCTGCTCCGGCCCAAAGAGTGCCCGGCTGAAAACGACAACGCAGGCATGTCGGGTGCCACTGTCTGCACCTGCACAGAATGTTTTGAGCAGATATCTTCTTTCGTTCGGCCGGAATTGCAAGACGTTTGTGCATCTTCAATATTGGTCACGGTCAATGTCAAAAAGCCCTTATCTGGAATCAAGGTGTTTCTGCGTGCTGCGCCGGCCCAAAGAGTGCCCGGCTGAAAACGACAACGCAGTCATGTCGGGTGCCACTGTCTGCACCAGCTCAGAAAGTTTTGAGCAGATATCTCCTTCCATTCGGCCGGAATTGCAAGAAGTTTGTGCATCTTCTATGTTCGTCGCGGTCAATGGCAAAAGGCGCTTATCTTCAATCTAGGTGTTTCTGCGTGCTGCTCCGGCCCAAAGAGTGCTCGGCGGAAAACGACAACGCAGGCATGTCGGGTGCCACTGTCTACACCTGCACAGAAAGTTTTGAGCAGATATCTCCTTCCATTCGGCCGCCATTGCAAGAAGTTTGTGCATCTTCTATGTTCGTCGCGGTCAATGGCAAAAGGCGCTTATCTTCAATCTAGGTGTTTCTGCGTGCTGCGCCGGCCCAAAGAGTGCCCGGCGGAAAACGACAACGCAGGCATGTCGGGTGCCACTGTCTACACCTGCACAGAAAATTGTGAGCAGATATCTCCTTCCGTTCGGCCGGAATTGAAAGAAGTTTGTGCATCTTCAATGTTGGTCGCGGTCAATGACAAAAAGACGCTTATCTTCAATCTAGGTGTTTCTGCGTGCTGCTCCGGCCCAAAGAGTGCCCGGCTGAAAACGACAACGCAGGCATGTCGGGTGCCACTGTCTGCACCTGCACAGAAAGTTTTGAGCAGATATCTTCTTTCGTTCGGCCGGAATTGCAAGACGTTTGTGCATCTTCAATATTGGTCACGATCAATGTCAAAAAGCCCTTATCTGCAATCTAGGTGTTTCTGCGTGCTGCGCCGGCCCAAAGAGTGCCCGGCTGAAAACGACAACGCAGGCATGTCGGGTGCCACTGTCTGCACCTGCACAGAATGTTTTGAGCAGATATCTTCTTTCGTTCGGCCGGAATTGCAAGACGTTTGTGCATCTTCAATATTGGTCACGGTCAATGTCAAAAAGCCCTTATCTGCAATTTAGGTGTTTCGGCGTGCTGCGCCGGCCCAAAGAGTGCCCGGCTGAAAACGACAACGCAGGCATGTCGGGTGCCACTGTCTGCACCTGCACAGAAAGTTTTGAGCAGATATCTCCTTCCATTCGGCCGGAATTGCAAGAAGTTTGTGCATCTTCTCTGTTCGTCGCGGTCAATGGCAAAAGGCGCTTATCTTCAATCTAGGTGTTTCTGCGTGCTGCTCCGGCCCAAAGAGTGCCCGGCGGAAAACGACAACGCAGGCATGTCGAGTTCCACTGTCTACACCTGCACAGAAAGTTTTGAGCAGATATCTCCTTCTATTCCGCCGGAATTGCAAGAAGTTTGTGCATCTTCTCTGTTCGTCGCGGTCAATGGCAAAAGGCGCTTATCTTCAATCTAGGTGTTTCTGCGTGCTGCGCCGGCCCAAAGAGTGCCCGGCGGAAAACGACAACGCAGGCATGTCGGGTGCCACTGTCTGCACCTGCACAGTAAGTTGTGAGCAGATATCTCCTTCCATTCGGCCGGAATTGCAAGACGTTTGTGCATCTTCAATATTGGTCACGGTCAATGTCAAAAAGCCCTTATCTGGAATCTAGGTGTTTCTGCGTGCTGCGCCGGCCCAAAGAGTGCCCGGCTGAAAACGACAACGCAGGCATGTCGGGTGCCACTGTCTGCACCAGCTCAGAAAGTTTTGAGCAGATATCTCCTTCCATTCGGCCGGAATTGCAAGAAGTTTGTGCATCTTCTATGTTCGTCGCGGTCAATGGCAAAAGGCGCTTATCTTCAATATAGGTGTTTCTGCGTGCTGCTCCGGCCCAAAGAGTGCCCGGTGGAAAACGACAACGCAGGCATGTCGGGTGCCACTGTCTGCACCTGCACAGAAAGTTGTGAGCAGATATCTCCTTCCATTCGGCCGGAATTGCAAGACGTTTGTGCATCTTCAATATTGGTCACGGTCAATGTCAAAAAGCCCTTATCTGCAATCTAGGTGTTTCTGCGTGCTGCGCCGGCCCAAAGAGTGCCCGGCTGAAAACGACAACGCAGGCATGTCGGGTGCCACTGTCTGCACCAGCTCAGAAAGTTTTGAGCAGATATCTCCTTCCATTCGGCCGGAATTACAAGAAGTTTGTGCATCTTCTATGTTCGTCGCGGTCAATGGCAAAAGGCGCTTATCTTCAATGTAGGTGTTTCTGCGTGCTGCGCCGGCCCAAAGAGTGCCCGGCGGAAAACGACAACGCAGGCATGTCGGGTGCCACTGTCTGCAACTGCACAGAAAGTTGTGAGCAGATATCTCCTTCCATTCGGCCGGAATTGCAAGACGTTTGTGCATCTTCCATATTGGTCACAGTCAATGTCAAAAAGCCCTTATCTGCAATCTAGGTGTTTCTGCGTGCTGCGCCGGCCCAAAGAGTGCCCGGCTGAAAACGACAACGCAGGCATGTCGGGTGCCACTGTTTGCACCAGCTCAGAAAGTTTTGAGCAGATATCTCCTTCCATTCGGCCGGAATTGCAAGAAGTTTGTACATCTTCTATGTTCGTTGCGGTCAATGGCAAAAGGCGCTTATCTTCAATCTAGGTGTTTCTGCGTGCTGCTCCGGCCCAAAGAGTGCCCGGCGGAAAACGACAACGCAGGCATGTCGAGTGCCACTGTCTACACTTGCACAGAAAGTTTTGAGCAGATATCTCCTTCTATTCGGCCGGAATTGCAAGAAGTTTGTGCATCTTCAATGTTGGTCGCGGTCAATGGCAAAAGGCGCTTATCTTCAATATAGGTGTTTCTGCGTGCTGCTCCGGCCCAAACAGTGCCCGGCGGAAAACGACAACGCAGGCATGTCGGGTGCCACTGTCTGCACCTGCACAGAAAGTTGTGAGCAGATATCTCCTTCCATTCGGCCGGAATTGCAAGACGTTTGTGCATCTTCAATATTGGTCACGGTCAATGTCAAAAAGCCCTTATCTGCAATCTAGGTGTTTCTGCGTGCTGCGCCGGCCCAAAGAGTGCCCGGCTGAAAACGACAACGCAGGCATGTCGGGTGCCACTGTCTGCACCAGCTCAGAAAGTTTTGAGCAGATATCTCCTTCCATTCGGCCGGAATTACAAGAAGTTTGTGCATCTTCTATGTTCGTCGCGGTCAATGGCAAAAGGCGCTTATCTTCAATGTAGATGTTTCTGCGTGCTGCGCCGGCCCAAAGAGTGCCCGGCGGAAAACGACAACGCAGGCATGTCGGGTGCCACTGTCTGCAACTGCACAGAAAGTTGTGAGCAGATATCTCCTTCCATTCGGCCGGAATTGCAAGACGTTTGTGCATCTTCCATATTGGTCACAGTCAATGTCAAAAAGCCCTTATCTGCAATCTAGGTGTTTCTGCGTGCTGCGCCGGCCCAAAGAGTGCCCGGCGGAAAACGACAACGCAGACATGTCGGGTGCCACTGTCTGCACCTGCACAGAAAGTTGTGAGCAGATATCTCCTTCCATTCGGCCGGAATTGCAAGAAGTTTGTACATCTTCTATGTTCGTTGCGGTCAATGGCAAAAGGCGCTTATCTTCAATCTAGGTGTTTCTGCGTGCTGCTCCGGCCCAAAGAGTGCCCGGCGGAAAACGACAACGCAGGCATGTCGAGTGCCACTGTCTACACTTGCACAGAAAGTTTTGAGCAGATATCTCCTTCTATTCGGCCGGAATTGCAAGAAGTTTGTGCATCTTCTATGTTCGTCGCGGTCAATGGCAAAAGGCGCTTATCTTTAATCTAGGTGTTTCTGCGTGCTGCGCCGGCCCAAAGAGTGCCCGGCGGAAAACGACAACGCAGGCATGTCGGGTGCCACTGTCTGCACCTGCACAGAAAGTTGTGAGCAGATATCTCCTTCCGTTCGGCCGGAATTGAAATAAGTTTGTGCATCTTCAATGTTGGTCGCGGTCAATGACAAAAAGGCGCTTATCTTCAATCTAGGTGTTTCTGCGTGCTGCTCCGGCCCAAAGAGTGCCCGGCTGAAAACGACAACGCAGGCATGTCGGGTGCCACTGTCTGCACCTGCACAGAAAGTTTTGAGCAGATATCTTCTTTCATTCGGCCGGAATTGCAAGACGTTTGTGCATCTTCAATATTGGTCACGGTCAATGTCAAAAAGCCCTTATCTGCAATCTAGGTGTTTCTGCGTGCTGCTCCGGCCCAAACAGTGCCCGGCGGAAAACGACAACGCAGGCATGTCGGGTGCCACTGTCTGCACCTGCACAGAAAGTTGTGAGCAGATATCTCCTTCCATTCGGCCGGAATTGCAAGACGTTTGTGCATCTTCAATATTGGTCACGGTCAATGTCAAAAAGCCCTTATCTGCAATCTAGGTGTTTCTGCGTGCTGCGCCGGCCCAAAGAGTGCCCGGCTGAAAACGACAACGCAGGCATGTCGGGTGCCACTGTCTGCACCAGCTCAGAAAGTTTTGAGCAGATATCTCCTTCCATTCGGCCGGAATTACAAGAAGTTTGTGCATCTTCTATGTTCGTCGCGGTCAATGGCAAAAGGCGCTTATCTTCAATGTAGATGTTTCTGCGTGCTGCGCCGGCCCAAAGAGTGCCCGGCGGAAAACGACAACGCAGGCATGTCGGGTGCCACTGTCTGCAACTGCACAGAAAGTTGTGAGCAGATATCTCCTTCCATTCGGCCGGAATTGCAAGACGTTTGTGCATCTTCCATATTGGTCACAGTCAATGTCAAAAAGCCCTTATCTGCAATCTAGGTGTTTCTGCGTGCTGCGCCGGCCCAAAGAGTGCCCGGCGGAAAACGACAACGCAGACATGTCGGGTGCCACTGTCTGCACCTGCACAGAAAGTTGTGAGCAGATATCTCCTTCCATTCGGCCGGAATTGCAAGAAGTTTGTACATCTTCTATGTTCGTTGCGGTCAATGGCAAAAGGCGCTTATCTTCAATCTAGGTGTTTCTGCGTGCTGCTCCGGCCCAAAGAGTGCCCGGCGGAAAACGACAACGCAGGCATGTCGAGTGCCACTGTCTACACTTGCACAGAAAGTTTTGAGCAGATATCTCCTTCTATTCGGCCGGAATTGCAAGAAGTTTGTGCATCTTCTATGTTCGTCGCGGTCAATGGCAAAAGGCGCTTATCTTTAATCTAGGTGTTTCTGCGTGCTGCGCCGGCCCAAAGAGTGCCCGGCGGAAAACGACAACGCAGGCATGTCGGGTGCCACTGTCTGCACCTGCACAGAAAGTTGTGAGCAGATATCTCCTTCCGTTCGGCCGGAATTGAAATAAGTTTGTGCATCTTCAATGTTGGTCGCGGTCAATGACAAAAAGGCGCTTATCTTCAATCTAGGTGTTTCTGCGTGCTGCTCCGGCCCAAAGAGTGCCCGGCTGAAAACGACAACGCAGGCATGTCGGGTGCCACTGTCTGCACCTGCACAGAAAGTTTTGAGCAGATATCTTCTTTCATTCGGCCGGAATTGCAAGACGTTTGTGCATCTTCAATATTGGTCACGGTCAATGTCAAAAAGCCCTTATCTGCAATCTAGGTGTTTCTGCGTGCTGCGCCGGCCCAAAGAGTGCCCGGCTGAAAACGACAACGCAGGCATGTCGGGTGTCACTGTCTGCACCAGCTCAGAAAGTTTTGAGCAGATATCTCCTTCTATTCGGCCGGAATTGCAAGATGTTTGTGCATCTTCTATGTTCGTCGCGGTCAATGGCAAAAGGCGCTTATCTTCAATCTAGGTGTTTCTGCGTGCTGCTCCGGCCCAAAGAGTGCTCGGCGGAAAACGACAACGCAGGCATGTCGGGTGCCACTGTCTACACCTGCACAGAAAGTTTTGAGCAGATATCTCCTTCCATTCGGCCGGAATTGCAAGAAGTTTGTGCATCTTCTATGTTCGTCGCGGTCAATGGCAAAAGGCGCTTATCTTCAATCTAGGTGTTTCTGCGTGCTGCTCCGGCCCAAAGAGTGCACGGCGGAAACCGAAAACGCAGGCATGTCGGGTGCCACTGTCTACACTTGCACAGAAAGTTTTGAGCAGATATCTCCTTCCATTCGGCCGGGATTGCAAGAAGTTTGTGCATCTTCTATGTTCGTCGCGGTCAATGGCAAAAGGCGCTTATCTTCAATCTAGGTGTTTCTGCGTGCTGCGCCGGCCCAAAGAGTTCCCGGCGGAAAACGACAACGCAGGCATGTCGAGTGCCACTGTCTACACCTGCACAGAAAGTTTTGAGCAGATATCTCCTTCTATTCCGCCGGAATTGCAAGAAGTTTGTGCATCTTCTATGTTCGTCGCGGTCAATGGCAAAAGGCGCTTATCTTCAATCTAGGTGTTTCTGCGTGCTGCGCCGGCCCAAAGAGTGCCTGGCGGAAAACGACAACGCAGACATGTCGGGTGCCACTGTCTGCACCTGCACAGAAAGTTGTGAGCAGATATCTCCTTCCGTTCGGCCGGAATTGAAATAAGTTTGTGCATCTTCAATGTTGGTCGCGGTCAATGACAAAAAGGCGCTTATCTTCAATCTAGGTGTTTCTGCGTGCTGCTCCGGCCCAAAGAGTGCCCGGCTGAAAACGACAACGCAGGCATGTCGGGTGCCACTGTCTGCACCTGCACAGAAAGTTTTGAGCAGATATCTTCTTTCGTTCGGCCGGAATTGCAAGACGTTTGTGCATCTTCAATATTGGTCACGGTCAATGTCAAAAAGCCCTTATCTGCAATCTAAGTGTTTCTGCGTGCTGCGCCGGCCCAAAGAGTGCCCGGCTGAAAACGACAACGCAGGCATGTCGGGTGCCACTGTCTGCACCAGCACAGAAAGTTTTGAGCAGATATCTCCTTCCATTCGGCCGGAATTGCAAGAAGTTTGTGCATCTTCTATGTTCGTCGCGGTCAATAGCAATAGGCGCTTATCTTCAATCTAGGTGTTTCTGCGTGCTGCGCAAGCCCAAAGAGTGCCCGGCGGAAAACGACAACGCAGGCATGTCGGGTGCCACTGTCTACACCTGCACAGAAAATTGTGAGCAGATATCTCCTTCCGTTCGGCCGGAATTGAAAGAAGTTTGTGCATCTTCAATGTTGGTCGCGGTCAATGACAAAAAGACGCTTATCTTCAATCTAGGTGTTTTTGCGTGCTGCTCCGGCCCAAACAGTGCCCGGCGGAAAACGACAACGCAGGCATGTCGGGTGCCACTGTCTGCACCTGCACAGAATGTTTTGAGCAGATATCTTCTTTCGTTCGGCCGGAATTGCAAGACGTTTGTGCATCTTCAATATTGGTCACGGTCAATGTCAAAAAGCCCTTATCTGCAATTTAGGTGTTTCGGCGTGCTGCGCCGGCCCAAAGAGTGCCCGGCTGAAAACGACAACGCAGGCATGTCGGGTGCCACTGTCTGCACCTGGACAGAAAGTTTTGAGCAGATATCTCCTTCCATTCGGCCGGAATTGCAAGAAGTTTGTGCATCTTCTCTGTTCGTCGCGGTCAATGGCAAAAGGCGCTTATCTTCAATCTAGGTGTTTCTGCGTGCTGCTCCGGCCCAAAGAGTGCCCGGCGGAAAACGACAACGCAGGCATGTCGAGTTCCACTGTCTACACCTGCACAGAAAGTTTTGAGCAGATATCTCCTTCTATTCCGCTGGAATTGCAAGAGGTTTGTGCATCTTCTATGTTCGTCGCGGTCAATGGCAAAAGGCGCTTATCTTCAATCTAGGTGTTTCTGCGTGCTGCGCCGGCCCAAAGAGTGCCCGGCGGAAAACGACAACGCAGGCATGTCGGGTGCCACTGTCTGCACCTGCACAGTAAGTTGTGAGCAGATATCTCCTTCCATTCGGCCGGAATTGCAAGACGTTTGTGCATCTTCAATATTGGTCACGGTCAATGTCAAAAAGCCCTTATCTGGAATCTAGGTGTTTCTGCGTGCTGCGCCGGCCCAAAGAGTGCCCGGCTGAAAACGACAACGCAGGCATGTCGGGTGCCACTGTCTGCACCAGCTCAGAAAGTTTTGAGCAGATATCTCCTTCCATTCGGCCGGAATTGCAAGAAGTTTGTGCATCTTCTATGTTCGTCGCGGTCAATGGCAAAAGGCGCTTATCTTCAATATAGGTGTTTCTGCGTGCTGCTCCGGCCCAAAGAGTGCCCGGCGGAAAACGACAACGCAGGCATGTCGGGTGCCACTGTCTGCACCTGCACAGAAAGTTGTGAGCAGATATCTCCTTCCATTCGGCCGGAATTGCAAGACGTTTGTGCATCTTCAATATTGGTCACGGTCAATGTCAAAAAGCCCTTATCTGCAATCTAGGTGTTTCTGCGTGCTGCGCCGGCCCAAAGAGTGCCCGGCTGAAAACGACAACGCAGGCATGTCGGGTGCCACTGTCTGCACCAGCTCAGAAAGTTTTGAGCAGATATCTCCTTCCATTCGGCCGGAATTACAAGAAGTTTGTGCATCTTCTATGTTCGTCGCGGTCAATGGCAAAAGGCGCTTATCTTTAATGTAGGTGTTTCTGCGTGCTGCGCCGGCCCAAAGAGTGCCCGGCGGAAAACGACAACGCAGGCATGTCGGGTGCCACTGTCTGCAACTGCACAGAAAGTTGTGAGCAGATATCTCCTTCCATTCGGCCGGAATTGCAAGACGTTTGTGCATCTTCCATATTGGTCACAGTCAATGTCAAAAAGCCCTTATCTGCAATCTAGGTGTTTCTGCGTACTGCGCCGGCCCAAAGAGTGCCCGGCTGAAAACGACAACGCAGGCATGTCGGGTGCCACTGTTTGCACCAGCTCAGAAAGTTTTGAGCAGATATCTCCTTCCATTCGGCCGGAATTGCAAGAAGTTTGTACATCTTCTATGTTCGTTGCGGTCAATGGCAAAAGGCGCTTATCTTCAATCTAGGTGTTTCTGCGTGCTGCTCCGGCCCAAAGAGTGCCCGGCGGAAAACGACAACGCAGGCATGTCGAGTGCCACTGTCTACACTTGCACAGAAAGTTTTGAGCAGATATCTCCTTCTATTCGGCCGGAATTGCAAGAAGTTTGTGCATCTTCTATGTTCGTCGCGGTCAATGGCAAAAGGCGCTTATCTTTAATCTAGGTGTTTCTGCGTGCTGCGCCGGCCCAAAGAGTGCCCGGCGGAAAACGACAACGCAGGCATGTCGGGTGCCACTGTCTGCACCTGCACAGAAAGTTGTGAGCAGATATCTCCTTCCGTTCGGCCGGAATTGAAATAAGTTTGTGCATCTTCAATGTTGGTCGCGGTCAATGACAAAAAGGCGCTTATCTTCAATCTAGGTGTTTCTGCGTGCTGCTCCGGCCCAAAGAGTGCCCGGCTGAAAACGACAACGCAGGCATGTCGGGTGCCACTGTCTGCACCTGCACAGAAAGTTTTGAGCAGATATCTTCTTTCATTCGGCCGGAATTGCAAGACGTTTGTGCATCTTCAATATTGGTCACGGTCAATGTCAAAAAGCCCTTATCTGCAATCTAGGTGTTTCTGCGTGCTGCGCCGGCCCAAAGAGTGCCCGGCTGAAAACGACAACGCAGGCATGTCGGGTGTCACTGTCTGCACCAGCTCAGAAAGTTTTGAGCAGATATCTCCTTCTATTCGGCCGGAATTGCAAGATGTTTGTGCATCTTCTATGTTCGTCGCGGTCAATGGCAAAAGGCGCTTATCTTCAATCTAGGTGTTTCTGCGTGCTGCTCCGGCCCAAAGAGTGCTCGGCGGAAAACGACAACGCAGGCATGTCGGGTGCCACTGTCTACACCTGCACAGAAAGTTTTGAGCAGATATCTCCTTCCATTCGGCCGGAATTGCAAGAAGTTTGTGCATCTTCTATGTTCGTCGCGGTCAATGGCAAAAGGCGCTTATCTTCCATCTAGGTGTTTCTGCGTGCTGCGCCGGCCCAAAGAGTGCCCGGCGGAAAACGACAACGCAGGCATGTCGGGTGCCACTGTCTGCACCTGCACAGAAAATTGTGAGCAGATATCTCCTTCCGTTCAGCCGGAATTGAAAGAAGTTTGTGCATCTTCAATGTTGGTCGCGGTCAATGACAAAAAGACGCTTATCTTCAATCTAGGTGTTTCTGCGTGCTGCTCCGGCCCAAAGAGTGCCCGGCTGAAAACGACAACGCAGGCATGTCGGGTGCCACTGTCTGCACCTGCACAGAATGTTTTGAGCAGATATCTTCTTTCGTTCGGCCGGAATTGCAAGACGTTTGTGCATCTTCAATATTGGTCACGGTCAATGTCAAAAAGCCCTTATCTGCAATCTAGGTGTTTCTGCGTGCTGCGCCGGCCCAAAGAGTGCCCGGCTGAAAACGACAACGCAGTCATGTCGGGTGCCACTGTCTGCACCAGCTCAGAAAGTTTTGAGCAGATATCTCCTTCCATTCGGCCGGAATTGCAAGAAGTTTGTGCATCTTCTATGTTCGTCGCGGTCAATGGCAAAAGGCGCTTATCTTCAATCTAGGTGTTTCTGCGTGCTGCGCCGGCCCAAAGAGTGCCCGGCGGAAAACGACAACGCAGGCATGTTGAGTGCCACTGTCTACACCTGCACAGAAAGTTTTGAGCAGATATCTCCTTCTATTCCGCCGGAATTGCAAGAAGTTTGTGCATCTTCTATGTTCGTCGCGGTCAATGGCAAAAGGCGCTTATCTTCAATCTAGGTGTTTCTGCGTGCTGCTCCGGCCCAAAGAGTGCTCGGCGGAAAACGACAACGCAGGCATGTCGGGTGCCACTGTCTACACCTGCACAGAAAGTTTTGAGCAGATATCTCCTTCCATTCGGCCGCCATTGCAAGAAGTTTGTGCATCTTCTATGTTCGTCGCGGTCAATGGCAAAAGGCGCTTATCTTCAATCTAGGTGTTTCTGCGTGCTGCGCCGGCCCAAAGAGTGCCCGGCGGAAAACGACAACGCAGGCATGTCGGGTGCCACTGTCTACACCTGCACAGAAAATTGTGAGCAGATATCTCCTTCCGTTCGGCCGGAATTGAAAGAAGTTTGTGCATCTTCAATGTTGGTCGCGGTCAATGACAAAAAGACGCTTATCTTCAATCTAGGTGTTTCTGCGTGCTGCTCCGGCCCAAAGAGTGCCCGGCTGAAAACGACAACGCAGGCATGTCGGGTGCCACTGTCTGCACCTGCACAGAATGTTTTGAGCAGATATCTTCTTTCGTTCGGCCGGAATTGCAAGACGTTTGTGCATCTTCAATATTGGTCACGGTCAATGTCAAAAAGCCCTTATCTGCAATCTAGGTGTTTCTGCGTGCTGCGCCGGCCCAAAGAGTGCCCGGCTGAAAACGACAACGCAGTCATGTCGGGTGCCACTGTCTGCACCAGCTCAGAAAGTTTTGAGCAGATATCTCCTTCCATTCGGCCGGAATTGCAAGAAGTTTGTGCATCTTCTATGTTCGTCGCGGTCAATGGCAAAAGGCGCTTATCTTCAATCTAGGTGTTTCTGCGTGCTGCGCCGGCCCAAAGAGTGCCCGGCGGAAAACGACAACGCAGGCATGTTGAGTGCCACTGTCTACACCTGCACAGAAAGTTTTGAGCAGATATCTCCTTCTATTCCGCCGGAATTGCAAGAAGTTTGTGCATCTTCTATGTTCGTCGCGGTCAATGGCAAAAGGCGCTTATCTTCAATCTAGGTGTTTCTGCGTGCTGCGCCGGCCCAAAGAGTGCCCGGCTGAAAACGACAACGCAGGCATGTCGGGTGCCACTGTCTGCACCTGCACAGAAAGTTGTGAGCAGATATCTCCTTCCGTTCGGCCGGAATTGAAATAAGTTTGTGCATCTTCAATGTTGGTCGCGGTCAATGACAAAAAGGCGCTTATCTTCAATCTAGGTGTTTCTGCGTGCTGCTCCGGCCCAAAGAGTGCCCGGCTGAAAACGACAACGCAGGCATGTCGGGTGCCACTGTCTGCACCTGCACAGAAAGTTTTGAGCAGATATCTTCTTTCGTTCGGCCGGAATTGCAAGACGTTTGTGCATCTTCAATATTGGTCACGATCAATGTCAAAAAGCCCTTATCTGCAATCTAGGTGTTTCTGCGTGCGGCGCCGGCCCAAAGAGTGCCCGGCTGAAAACGACAACGCAGTCATGTCGGGTGCCACTGTCTGCACCAGCTCAGAAAGTTTTGAGCAGATATCTCCTTCCATTCGGCCGGAATTGCAAGAAGTTTGTGCATCTTCTTTGTTCGTCGCGGTCAATGGCAAAAGGCGCTTATCTTCAATCTAGGTGTTTCTGCGTGCTGCGCCGGCCCAAAGAGTGCCCGGCGGAAAACGACAACGCAGGCATGTCGGGTGCCACTGTCTACACCTGCACAGAAAATTGTGAGCAGATATCTCCTTCCGTTCGGCCGGAATTGAAAGAAGTTTGTGCATCTTCAATGTTGGTCGCGGTCAATAACAAAAAGACGCTTATCTTCAATCTAGGTGTTTCTGCGTGCTGCTCCGGCCCAAAGAGTGCCCGGCTGAAAACGACAACGCAGGCATGTCGGGTGCCACTGTCTGCACCTGCACAGAATGTTTTGAGCAGATATCTTCTTTCGTTCGGCCGGAATTGCAAGACGTTTGTGCATCTTCAACATTGGTCACGGTCAATGTCAAAAAGCCCTTATCTGCAATCTAGGTGTTTCTGCGTGATGCGCCGGCCCAAAGAGTGCCCGGCTGAAAACGACAACGCAGTCATGTCGGGTGCCACTGTCTGCACCAGCTCAGAAAGTTTTGAGCAGATATCTCCTTCCATTCGGCCGGAATTGCAAGAAGTTTGTGCATCTTCTCTGTTCGTCGCGGTCAATGGCAAAAGGCGCTTATCTTCAATCTAGGTGTTTCTGCGTGCTGCTCCGGCCCAAAGAGTGCCCGGCGGAAAGCGAAAACGCAGTCATGTCGGGTGCCACTGTCTACACTTGCACAGAAAGTTTTGAGCAGATATCTCCTTCCATTCGGCCGGGATTGCAAGAAGTTTGTGCATCTTCTATGTTCGTCGCGGTCAATGGCAAAAGGCGCTTATCTTCAATCTAGGTGTTTCTGCGTGCTGCGCCGGCCCAAAGAGTGCCCGGCGGAAAACGACAACGCAGGCATGTCGAGTGCCACTGTCTACACCTGCACAGAAAGTTTTGAGCAGATATCTCCTTCTATTCCGCCGGAATTGCAAGAAGTTTGTGCATCTTCTATGTTCGTCGCGGTCAATGGCAAAAGGCGCTTATCTTCAATCTAGGTGTTTCTGCGTGCTGCGCCGGCCCAAAGAGTGTCTGGCGGAAAACGACAACGCAGACATGTCGGGTGCCACTGTCTGCACCTGCACAGAAAGTTGTGAGCAGATATCTCCTTCCGTTCGGCCGGAATTGAAATAAGTTTGTGCATCTTCAATGTTGGTCGCGGTCAATGACAAAAAGGCGCTTATCTTCAATCTAGGTGTTTCTGCGTGCTGCTCCGGCCCAAAGAGTGCCCGGCTGAAAACGACAACGCAGGCATGTCGGGTGCCACTGTCTGCACCTGCACAGAAAGTTTTGAGCAGATATCTTCTTTCGTTCGGCCGGAATTGCAAGACGTTTGTGCATCTTCAATATTGGTCACGGTCAATGTCAAAAAGCCCTTATCTGCAATCTAAGTGTTTCTGCGTGCTGCGCCGGCCCAAAGAGTGCCCGGCTGAAAACGACAACGCAGGCATGTCGGGTGCCACTGTCTGCACCAGCACAGAAAGTTTTGAGCAGATATCTCCTTCCATTCGGCCGGAATTGCAAGAAGTTTGTGCATCTTCTATGTTCGTCGCGGTCAATAGCAATAGGCGCTTATCTTCAATCTAGGTGTTTCTGCGTGCTGCGCAAGCCCAAAGAGTGCCCGGCGGAAAACGACAACGCAGGCATGTCGGGTGCCACTGTCTACACCTGCACAGAAAATTGTGAGCAGATATCTCCTTCCGTTCGGCCGGAATTGAAAGAAGTTTGTGCATCTTCAATGTTGGTCGCGGTCAATAACAAAAAGACGCTTATCTTCAATCTAGGTGTTTCTGCGTGCTGCTCCGGCCCAAAGAGTGCCCGGCTGAAAACGACAACGCAGGCATGTCGGGTGCCACTGTCTGCACCTGCACAGAATGTTTTGAGCAGATATCTTCTTTCGTTCGGCCGGAATTGCAAGACGTTTGTGCATCTTCAACATTGGTCACGGTCAATGTCAAAAAGCCCTTATCTGCAATCTAGGTGTTTCTGCGTGATGCGCCGGCCCAAAGAGTGCCCGGCTGAAAACGACAACGCAGTCATGTCGGGTGCCACTGTCTGCACCAGCTCAGAAAGTTTTGAGCAGATATCTCCTTCCATTCGGCCGGAATTGCAAGAAGTTTGTGCATCTTCTCTGTTCGTCGCGGTCAATGGCAAAAGGCGCTTATCTTCAATCTAGGTGTTTCTGCGTGCTGCTCTGGCCCAAAGAGTGCCCGGCTGAAAACGACAACGCAGGCATGTCGGGTGCCACTGTCTGCACCTGCACAGAAAGTTTTGAGCAGATATCTCCTTCAATTCGGCCGGAATTGCAAGAAGTTTGTGCATCTTCTATGTTCGTCGCGGTCAATGGCAAAAGGCGCTTATCTTCAATCTAGGTGTTTCTGCGTGCTGCGCCGGCCCAATGAGTGCCCGGCGGAAAACGACAACGCAGGCATGTCGGGTGCCACTGTCTACACCTGCACAGAAAATTGTGAGCAGATATCTCCTTCCGTTCGGCCGGAATTGAAAGAAGTTTGTGCATCTTCAATGTTGGTCGCGGTCAATGACAAAAAGACGCTTATCTTCAATTTAGGTGTTTCTGCGTGCTGCTCCGGCCCAAAGAGTGCCCGGCTGAAAACGACAACGCAGGCATGTCGGGTGCCACTGTCTGCACCTGCACAGAATGTTTTGAGCAGATATCTTCTTTCGTTCGGCCGGAATTGCAAGACGTTTGTGCATCTTCAATATTGGTCACGGTCAATGTCAAAAAGCCCTTATCTGGAATCAAGGTGTTTCTGCGTGCTGCGCCGGCCCAAAGAGTGCCCGGCTGAAAACGACAACGCAGTCATGTCGGGTGCCACTGTCTGCACCAGCTCAGAAAGTTTTGAGCAGATATCTCCTTCCATTCGGCCGGATTTTCAAGAAGTTTGTGCATCTTCTATGTTCGTCGCGGTCAATGGCAAAAGGCGCTTATCTTCAATCTAGGTGTTTCTGCGTGCTGCTCCGGCCCAAAGAGTGCTCGGCGGAAAACGACAACGCAGGCATGTCGGGTGCCACTGTCTACACCTGCACAGAAAGTTTTGAGCAGATATCTCCTTCCATTCGGCCGCCATTGCAAGAAGTTTGTGCATCTTCTATGTTCGTCGCGGTCAATGGCAAAAGGCGCTTATCTTCAATCTAGGTGTTTCTGCGTGCTGCGCCGGCCCAAAGAGTGCCCGGCGGAAAACGACAACGCAGGCATGTCGGGTGCCACTGTCTACACCTGCACAGAAAATTGTGAGCAGATATCTCCTTCCGTTCGGCCGGAATTGAAAGAAGTTTGTGCATCTTCAATGTTGGTCGCGGTCAATGACAAAAAGACGCTTATCTTCAATCTAGGTGTTTCTGCGTGCTGCTCCGGCCCAAAGAGTGCCCGGCTGAAAACGACAACGCAGGCATGTCGGGTGCCACTGTCTGCACCTGCACAGAATGTTTTGAGCAGATATCTTCTTTCGTTCGGCCGGAATTGCAAGACGTTTGTGCATCTTCAATATTGGTCACGGTCAATGTCAAAAAGCCCTTATCTGCAATCTAGGTGTTTCTGCGTGCTGCGCCGGCCCAAAGAGTGCCCGGCTGAAAACGACAACGCAGTCATGTCGGGTGCCACTGTCTGCACCAGCTCAGAAAGTTTTGAGCAGATATCTCCTTCCATTCGGCCGGAATTGCAAGAAGTTTGTGCATCTTCTATGTTCGTCGCGGTCAATGGCAAAAGGCGCTTATCTTCAATCTAGGTGTTTCTGCGTGCTGCGCCGGCCCAAAGAGTGCCCGGCGGAAAACGACAACGCAGGCATGTTGAGTGCCACTGTCTACACCTGCACAGAAAGTTTTGAGCAGATATCTCCTTCTATTCCGCCGGAATTGCAAGAAGTTTGTGCATCTTCTATGTTCGTCGCGGTCAATGGCAAAAGGCGCTTATCTTCAATCTAGGTGTTTCTGCGTGCTGCGCCGGCCCAAAGAGTGCCCGGCTGAAAACGACAACGCATGCATGTCGGGTGCCACTGTCTGCACCTGCACAGAAAGTTGTGAGCAGATATCTCCTTCCGTTCGGCCGGAATTGAAATAAGTTTGTGCATCTTCAATGTTGGTCGCGGTCAATGACAAAAAGGCGCTTATCTTCAATCTAGGTGTTTCTGCGTGCTGCTCCGGCCCAAAGAGTGCCCGGCTGAAAACGACAACGCAGGCATGTCGGGTGCCACTGTCTGCACCTGCACAGAAAGTTTTGAGCAGATATCTTCTTTCGTTCGGCCGGAATTGCAAGACGTTTGTGCATCTTCAATATTGGTCACGATCAATGTCAAAAAGCCCTTATCTGCAATCTAGGTGTTTCTGCGTGCTGCGCCGGCCCAAAGAGTGCCCGGCTGAAAACGACAACGCAGGCATGTCGGGTGCCACTGTCTGCACCAGCTCAGAAAGTTTTGAGCAGATATCTCCTTCCATTCGGCCGGAATTGCAAGAAGTTTGTGCATCTTCTATGTTCGTCGCGGTCAATGGCAAAAGGCGCTTATCTTCAATCTAGGTGTTTCTGCGTGCTGCGCCGGCCCAAAGAGTGCCCGGCGGAAAACGACAACGCAGGCATGTCGCGTGCCACTGTCTACACCTGCACAGAAAATTGTGAGCAGATATCTCCTTCCGTTCGGCCGGAATTGAAAGAAGTTTGTGCATCTTCAATGTTGGTCGCGGTCAATAACAAAAAGACGCTTATCTTCAATCTAGGTGTTTCTGCGTGCTGCTCCGGCCCAAAGAGTGCCCGGCTGAAAACGACAACGCAGGCATGTCGGGTGCCACTGTCTGCACCTGCACAGAATGTTTTGAGCAGATATCTTCTTTCGTTCGGCCGGAATTGCAAGACGTTTGTGCATCTTCAACATTGGTCACGGTCAATGTCAAAAAGCCCTTATCTGCAATCTAGGTGTTTCTGCGTGATGCGCCGGCCCAAAGAGTGCCCGGCTGAAAACGACAACGCAGTCATGTCGGGTGCCACTGTCTGCACCAGCTCAGAAAGTTTTGAGCAGATATCTCCTTCCATTCGGCCGGAATTGCAAGAAGTTTGTGCATCTTCTCTGTTCGTCGCGGTCAATGGCAAAAGGCGCTTATCTTCAATCTAGGTGTTTCTGCGTGCTGCTCCGGCCCAAAGAGTGCCCGGCGGAAAGCGAAAACGCAGTCATGTCGGGTGCCACTGTCTACACTTGCACAGAAAGTTTTGAGCAGATATCTCCTTCCATTCGGCCGGGATTGCAAGAAGTTTGTGCATCTTCTATGTTCGTCGCGGTCAATGGCAAAAGGCGCTTATCTTCAATCTAGGTGTTTCTGCGTGCTGCGCCGGCCCAAAGAGTGCCCGGCTGAAAACGACAACGCAGGCATGTCGGGTGCCACTGTCTGCACCAGCTCAGAAAGTTTTGAGCAGATATCTCCTTCCATTCGGCCGGAATTGCAAGAAGTTTGTGCATCTTCTATGTTCGTCGCGGTCAATAGCAATAGGCGCTTATCTTCAATCTAGGTGTTTCTGCGTGCTGCGCAAGCCCAAAGAGTGCCCGGCGGAAAACGACAACGCAGGCATGTCGGGTGCCACTGTCTACACCTGCACAGAAAATTGTGAGCAGATATCTCCTTCCGTTCGGCCGGAATTGAAAGAAGTTTGTGCATCTTCAATGTTGGTCGCGGTCAATAACAAAAAGACGCTTATCTTCAATCTAGGTGTTTCTGCGTGCTGCTCCGGCCCAAAGAGTGCCCGGCTGAAAACGACAACGCAGGCATGTCGGGTGCCACTGTCTGCACCTGCACAGAATGTTTTGAGCAGATATCTTCTTTCGTTCGGCCGGAATTGCAAGACGTTTGTGCATCTTCAACATTGGTCACGGTCAATGTCAAAAAGCCCTTATCTGCAATCTAGGTGTTTCTGCGTGATGCGCCGGCCCAAAGAGTGCCCGGCTGAAAACGACAACGCAGTCATGTCGGGTGCCACTGTCTGCACCAGCTCAGAAAGTTTTGAGCAGATATCTCCTTCCATTCGGCCGGAATTGCAAGAAGTTTGTGCATCTTCTCTGTTCGTCGCGGTCAATGGCAAAAGGCGCTTATCTTCAATCTAGGTGTTTCTGCGTGCTGCTCTGGCCCAAAGAGTGCCCGGCTGAAAACGACAACGCAGGCATGTCGGGTGCCACTGTCTGCACCTGCACAGAAAGTTTTGAGCAGATATCTCCTTCAATTCGGCCGGAATTGCAAGAAGTTTGTGCATCTTCTATGTTCGTCGCGGTCAATGGCAAAAGGCGCTTATCTTCAATCTAGGTGTTTCTGCGTGCTGCGCCGGCCCAATGAGTGCCCGGCGGAAAACGACAACGCAGGCATGTCGGGTGCCACTGTCTACACCTGCACAGAAAATTGTGAGCAGATATCTCCTTCCGTTCGGCCGGAATTGAAAGAAGTTTGTGCATCTTCAATGTTGGTCGCGGTCAATGACAAAAAGACGCTTATCTTCAATTTAGGTGTTTCTGCGTGCTGCTCCGGCCCAAAGAGTGCCCGGCTGAAAACGACAACGCAGGCATGTCGGGTGCCACTGTCTGCACCTGCACAGAATGTTTTGAGCAGATATCTTCTTTCGTTCGGCCGGAATTGCAAGACGTTTGTGCATCTTCAATATTGGTCACGGTCAATGTCAAAAAGCCCTTATCTGGAATCAAGGTGTTTCTGCGTGCTGCGCCGGCCCAAAGAGTGCCCGGCTGAAAACGACAACGCAGTCATGTCGGGTGCCACTGTCTGCACCAGCTCAGAAAGTTTTGAGCAGATATCTCCTTCCATTCGGCCGGAATTGCAAGAAGTTTGTGCATCTTCTATGTTCGTCGCGGTCAATGGCAAAAGGCGCTTATCTTCAATCTAGGTGTTTCTGCGTGCTGCTCCGGCCCAAAGAGTGCTCGGCGGAAAACGACAACGCAGGCATGTCGGGTGCCACTGTCTACACCTGCACAGAAAGTTTTGAGCAGATATCTCCTTCCATTCGGCCGCCATTGCAAGAAGTTTGTGCATCTTCTATGTTCGTCGCGGTCAATGGCAAAAGGCGCTTATCTTCAATCTAGGTGTTTCTGCGTGCTGCGCCGGCCCAAAGAGTGCCCGGCGGAAAACGACAACGCAGGCATGTCGGGTGCCACTGTCTACACCTGCACAGAAAATTGTGAGCAGATATCTCCTTCCGTTCGGCCGGAATTGAAAGAAGTTTGTGCATCTTCAATGTTGGTCGCGGTCAATGACAAAAAGACGCTTATCTTCAATCTAGGTGTTTCTGCGTGCTGCTCCGGCCCAAAGAGTGCCCGGCTGAAAACGACAACGCAGGCATGTCGGGTGCCACTGTCTGCACCTGCACAGAATGTTTTGAGCAGATATCTTCTTTCGTTCGGCCGGAATTGCAAGACGTTTGTGCATCTTCAATATTGGTCACGGTCAATGTCAAAAAGCCCTTATCTGCAATCTAGGTGTTTCTGCGTGCTGCGCCGGCCCAAAGAGTGCCCGGCTGAAAACGACAACGCAGTCATGTCGGGTGCCACTGTCTGCACCAGCTCAGAAAGTTTTGAGCAGATATCTCCTTCCATTCGGCCGGAATTGCAAGAAGTTTGTGCATCTTCTATGTTCGTCGCGGTCAATGGCAAAAGGCGCTTATCTTCAATCTAGGTGTTTCTGCGTGCTGCGCCGGCCCAAAGAGTGCCCGGCGGAAAACGACAACGCAGGCATGTTGAGTGCCACTGTCTACACCTGCACAGAAAGTTTTGAGCAGATATCTCCTTCTATTCCGCCGGAATTGCAAGAAGTTTGTGCATCTTCTATGTTCGTCGCGGTCAATGGCAAAAGGCGCTTATCTTCAATCTAGGTGTTTCTGCGTGCTGCGCCGGCCCAAAGAGTGCCCGGCTGAAAACGACAACGCAGGCATGTCGGGTGCCACTGTCTGCACCTGCACAGAAAGTTGTGAGCAGATATCTCCTTCCGTTCGGCCGGAATTGAAATAAGTTTGTGCATCTTCAATGTTGGTCGCGGTCAATGACAAAAAGGCGCTTATCTTCAATCTAGGTGTTTCTGCGTGCTGCTCCGGCCCAAAGAGTGCCCGGCTGAAAACGACAACGCAGGCATGTCGGGTGCCACTGTCTGCACCTGCACAGAAAGTTTTGAGCAGATATCTTCTTTCGTTCGGCCGGAATTGCAAGACGTTTGTGCATCTTCAATATTGGTCACGATCAATGTCAAAAAGCCCTTATCTGCAATCTAGGTGTTTCTGCGTGCTGCGCCGGCCCAAAGAGTGCCCGGCTGAAAACGACAACGCAGGCATGTCGGGTGCCACTGTCTGCACCTGCACAGAATGTTTTGAGCAGATATCTTCTTTCGTTCGGCCGGAATTGCAAGACGTTTGTGCATCTTCAATATTGGTCACGGTCAATGTCAAAAAGCCCTTATCTGCAATTTAGGTGTTTCGGCGTGCTGCGCCGGCCCAAAGAGTGCCCGGCTGAAAACGACAACGCAGGCATGTCGGGTGCCACTGTCTGCACCTGCACAGAAAGTTTTGAGCAGATATCTCCTTCCATTCGGCCGGAATTGCAAGAAGTTTGTGCATCTTCTCTGTTCGTCGCGGTCAATGGCAAAAGGCGCTTATCTTCAATCTAGGTGTTTCTGCGTGCTGCTCCGGCCCAAAGAGTGCCCGGCGGAAAACGACAACGCAGGCATGTCGAGTTCCACTGTCTACACCTGCACAGAAAGTTTTGAGCAGATATCTCCTTCTATTCCGCCGGAATTGCAAGAAGTTTGTGCATCTTCTCTGTTCGTCGCGGTCAATGGCAAAAGGCGCTTATCTTCAATCTAGGTGTTTCTGCGTGCTGCGCCGGCCCAAAGAGTGCCCGGCGGAAAACGACAACGCAGGCATGTCGGGTGCCACTGTCTGCACCTGCACAGTAAGTTGTGAGCAGATATCTCCTTCCATTCGGCCGGAATTGCAAGACGTTTGTGCATCTTCAATATTGGTCACGGTCAATGTCAAAAAGCCCTTATCTGGAATCTAGGTGTTTCTGCGTGCTGCGCCGGCCCAAAGAGTGCCCGGCTGAAAACGACAACGCAGGCATGTCGGGTGCCACTGTCTGCACCAGCTCAGAAAGTTTTGAGCAGATATCTCCTTCCATTCGGCCGGAATTGCAAGAAGTTTGTGCATCTTCTATGTTCGTCGCGGTCAATGGCAAAAGGCGCTTATCTTCAATATAGGTGTTTCTGCGTGCTGCTCCGGCCCAAAGAGTGCCCGGTGGAAAACGACAACGCAGGCATGTCGGGTGCCACTGTCTGCACCTGCACAGAAAGTTGTGAGCAGATATCTCCTTCCATTCGGCCGGAATTGCAAGACGTTTGTGCATCTTCAATATTGGTCACGGTCAATGTCAAAAAGCCCTTATCTGCAATCTAGGTGTTTCTGCGTGCTGCGCCGGCCCAAAGAGTGCCCGGCTGAAAACGACAACGCAGGCATGTCGGGTGCCACTGTCTGCACCAGCTCAGAAAGTTTTGAGCAGATATCTCCTTCCATTCGGCCGGAATTACAAGAAGTTTGTGCATCTTCTATGTTCGTCGCGGTCAATGGCAAAAGGCGCTTATCTTCAATGTAGGTGTTTCTGCGTGCTGCGCCGGCCCAAAGAGTGCCCGGCGGAAAACGACAACGCAGGCATGTCGGGTGCCACTGTCTGCAACTGCACAGAAAGTTGTGAGCAGATATCTCCTTCCATTCGGCCGGAATTGCAAGACGTTTGTGCATCTTCCATATTGGTCACAGTCAATGTCAAAAAGCCCTTATCTGCAATCTAGGTGTTTCTGCGTGCTGCGCCGGCCCAAAGAGTGCCCGGCTGAAAACGACAACGCAGGCATGTCGGGTGCCACTGTTTGCACCAGCTCAGAAAGTTTTGAGCAGATATCTCCTTCCATTCGGCCGGAATTGCAAGAAGTTTGTACATCTTCTATGTTCGTTGCGGTCAATGGCAAAAGGCGCTTATCTTCAATCTAGGTGTTTCTGCGTGCTGCTCCGGCCCAAAGAGTGCCCGGCGGAAAACGACAACGAAGGCATGTCGAGTGCCACTGTCTACACTTGCACAGAAAGTTTTGAGCAGATATCTCCTTCTATTCGGCCGGAATTGCAAGAAGTTTGTGCATCTTCTATGTTCGTCGCGGTCAATGGCAAAAGGCGCTTATCTTCAATCTAGGTGTTTCTGCGTGCTGCGCCGGCCCAAAGAGTGCCCGGCGGAAAACGACAACGCAGGCATGTCGGGTGCCACTGTCTGCACCTGCACAGAAAGTTTTGAGCAGATATCTTCTTTCGTTCGGCCGGAATTGCAAGACGTTTGTGCATCTTCAATATTGGTCACGATCAATGTCAAAAAGCCCTTATCTGCAATCTAGGTGTTTCTGCGTGCTGCGCCGGCCCAAAGAGTGCCCGGCTGAAAACGACAACGCAGGCATGTCGGGTGCCACTGTCTGCACCAGCTCAGAAAGTTTTGAGCAGATATCTCCTTCCATTCGGCCGGAATTGCAAGAAGTTTGTGCATCTTCTATGTTCGTCGCGGTCAATGGCAAAAGGCACTTATCTTCAATCTAGGTGTTTCTGCGTGCTGCGCCGGCCCAAAGAGTGCCCGGCGGAAAACGACAACGCAGGCATGTCGGGTGCCACTGTCTACACCTGCACAGAAAATTGTGAGCAGATATCTCCTTCCGTTCGGCCGGAATTGAAAGAAGTTTGTGCATCTTCAATGTTGGTCGCGGTCAATAACAAAAAGACGCTTATCTTCAATCTAGGTGTTTCTGCGTGCTGCTCCGGCCCAAAGAGTGCCCGGCTGAAAACGACAACGCAGGCATGTCGGGTGCCACTGTCTGCACCTGCACAGAATGTTTTGAGCAGATATCTTCTTTCGTTCGGCCGGAATTGCAAGACGTTTGTGCATCTTCAATATTGGTCACGGTCAATGTCAAAAAGCCCTTATCTGCAATCTAGGTGTTTCTGCGTGATGCGCCGGCCCAAAGAGTGCCCGGCTGAAAACGACAACGCAGTCATGTCGGGTGCCACTGTCTGCACCAGCTCAGAAAGTTTTGAGCAGATATCTCCTTCCATTCGGCCGGAATTGCAAGAAGTTTGTGCATCTTCTCTGTTCGTCGCGGTCAATGGCAAAAGGCGCTTATCTTCAATCTAGGTGTTTCTGCGTGCTGCTCCGGCCCAAAGAGTGCACGGCGGAAACCGAAAACGCAGGCATGTCGGGTGCCACTGTCTACACTTGCACAGAAAGTTTTGAGCAGATATCTCCTTCCATTCGGCCGGGATTGCAAGAAGTTTGTGCATCTTCTATGTTCGTCGCGGTCAATGGCAAAAGGCGCTTATCTTCAATCTAGGTGTTTCTGCGTGCTGCGCCGGCCCAAAGAGTTCCCGGCGGAAAACGACAACGCAGGCATGTCGAGTGCCACTGTCTACACCTGCACAGAAAGTTTTGAGCAGATATCTCCTTCTATTCCGCCGGAATTGCAAGAAGTTTGTGCATCTTCTATGTTCGTCGCGGTCAATGGCAAAAGGCGCTTATCTTCAATCTAGGTGTTTCTGCGTGCTGCGCCGGCCCAAAGAGTGCCTGGCGGAAAACGACAACGCAGACATGTCGGGTGCCACTGTCTGCACCTGCACAGAAAGTTGTGAGCAGATATCTCCTTCCGTTCGGCCGGAATTGAAATAAGTTTGTGCATCTTCAATGTTGGTCGCGGTCAATGACAAAAAGGCGCTTATCTTCAATCTAGGTGTTTCTGCGTGCTGCTCCGGCCCAAAGAGTGCCCGGCTGAAAACGACAACGCAGGCATGTCGGGTGCCACTGTCTGCACCAGCACAGAAAGTTTTGAGCAGATATCTCCTTCCATTCGGCCGGAATTGCAAGAAGTTTGTGCATCTTCTATGTTCGTCGCGGTCAATAGCAATAGGCGCTTATCTTCAATCTAGGTGTTTCTGCGTGCTGCGCAAGCCCAAAGAGTGCCCGGCGGAAAACGACAACGCAGGCATGTCGGGTGCCACTGTCTACACCTGCACAGAAAATTGTGAGCAGATATCTCCTTCCGTTCGGCCGGAATTGAAAGAAGTTTGTGCATCTTCAATGTTGGTCGCGGTCAATGACAAAAAGACGCTTATCTTCAATCTAGGTGTTTTTGCGTGCTGCTCCGGCCCAAAGAGTGCCCGGCTGAAAACGACAACGCAGGCATGTCGGGTGCCACTGTCTGCACCTGCACAGAATGTTTTGAGCAGATATCTTCTTTCGTTCGGCCGGAATTGCAAGACGTTTGTGCATCTTCAATATTGGTCACGGTCAATGTCAAAAAGCCCTTATCTGCAATTTAGGTGTATCGGCGTGCTGCGCCGGCCCAAAGAGTGCCCGGCTGAAAACGACAACGCAGGCATGTCGGGTGCCACTGTCTGCACCTGGACAGAAAGTTTTGAGCAGATATCTCCTTCCATTCGGCCGGAATTGCAAGAAGTTTGTGCATCTTCTCTGTTCGTCGCGGTCAATGGCAAAAGGCGCTTATCTTCAATCTAGGTGTTTCTGCGTGCTGCTCCGGCCCAAAGAGTGCCCGGCGGAAAACGACAACGCAGGCATGTCGAGTTCCACTGTCTACACCTGCACAGAAAGTTTTGAGCAGATATCTCCTTCTATTCCGCCGGAATTGCAAGAAGTTTGTGCATCTTCTATGTTCGTCGCGGTCAATGGCAAAAGGCGCTTATCTTCAATCTAGGTGTTTCTGCGTGCTGCGCCGGCCCAAAGAGTGCCCGGCGGAAAACGACAACGCAGGCATGTCGGGTGCCACTGTCTGCACCTGCACAGTAAGTTGTGAGCAGATATCTCCTTCCATTCGGCCGGAATTGCAAGACGTTTGTGCATCTTCAATATTGGTCACGGTCAATGTCAAAAAGCCCTTATCTGGAATCTAGGTGTTTCTGCGTGCTGCGCCGGCCCAAAGAGTGCCCGGCTGAAAACGACAACGCAGGCATGTCGGGTGCCACTGTCTGCACCAGCTCAGAAAGTTTTGAGCAGATATCTCCTTCCATTCGGCCGGAATTGCAAGAAGTTTGTGCATCTTCTATGTTCGTCGCGGTCAATGGCAAAAGGCGCTTATCTTCAATATAGGTGTTTCTGCGTGCTGCTCCGGCCCAAACAGTGCCCGGCGGAAAACGACAACGCAGGCATGTCGGGTGCCACTGTCTGCACCTGCACAGAAAGTTGTGAGCAGATATCTCCTTCCATTCGGCCGGAATTGCAAGACGTTTGTGCATCTTCAATATTGGTCACGGTCAATGTCAAAAAGCCCTTATCTGCAATCTAGGTGTTTCTGCGTGCTGCGCCGGCCCAAAGAGTGCCCGGCTGAAAACGACAACGCAGGCATGTCGGGTGCCACTGTCTGCACCAGCTCAGAAAGTTTTGAGCAGATATCTCCTTCCATTCGGCCGGAATTACAAGAAGTTTGTGCATCTTCTATGTTCGTCGCGGTCAATGGCAAAAGGCGCTTATCTTCAATGTAGATGTTTCTGCGTGCTGCGCCGGCCCAAAGAGTGCCCGGCGGAAAACGACAACGCAGGCATGTCGGGTGCCACTGTCTGCAACTGCACAGAAAGTTGTGAGCAGATATCTCCTTCCATTCGGCCGGAATTGCAAGACGTTTGTGCATCTTCCATATTGGTCACAGTCAATGTCAAAAAGCCCTTATCTGCAATCTAGGTGTTTCTGCGTGCTGCGCCGGCCCAAAGAGTGCCCGGCTGAAAACGACAACGCAGGCATGTCGGGTGCCACTGTTTGCACCAGCTCAGAAAGTTTTGAGCAGATATCTCCTTCCATTCGGCCGGAATTGCAAGAAGTTTGTACATCTTCTATGTTCGTTGCGGTCAATGGCAAAAGGCGCTTATCTTCAATCTAGGTGTTTCTGCGTGCTGCTCCGGCCCAAAGAGTGCCCGGCGGAAAACGACAACGCAGGCATGTCGAGTGCCACTGTCTACACTTGCACAGAAAGTTTTGAGCAGATATCTCCTTCTATTCGGCCGGAATTGCAAGAAGTTTGTGCATCTTCTATGTTCGTCGCGGTCAATGGCAAAAGGCGCTTATCTTTAATCTAGGTGTTTCTGCGTGCTGCGCCGGCCCAAAGAGTGCCCGGCGGAAAACGACAACGCAGGCATGTCGGGTGCCACTGTCTGCACCTGCACAGAAAGTTGTGAGCAGATATCTCCTTCCGTTCGGCCGGAATTGAAATAAGTTTGTGCATCTTCAATGTTGGTCGCGGTCAATGACAAAAAGGCGCTTATCTTCAATCTAGGTGTTTCTGCGTGCTGCTCCGGCCCAAAGAGTGCCCGGCTGAAAACGACAACGCAGGCATGTCGGGTGCCACTGTCTGCACCTGCACAGAAAGTTTTGAGCAGATATCTTCTTTCATTCGGCCGGAATTGCAAGACGTTTGTGCATCTTCAATATTGGTCACGGTCAATGTCAAAAAGCCCTTATCTGCAATCTAGGTGTTTCTGCGTGCTGCGCCGGCCCAAAGAGTGCCCGGCTGAAAACGACAACGCAGGCATGTCGGGTGTCACTGTCTGCACCAGCTCAGAAAGTTTTGAGCAGATATCTCCTTCTATTCGGCCGGAATTGCAAGATGTTTGTGCATCTTCTATGTTCGTCGCGGTCAATGGCAAAAGGCGCTTATCTTCAATCTAGGTGTTTCTGCGTGCTGCTCCGGCCCAAAGAGTGCTCGGCGGAAAACGACAACGCAGGCATGTCGGGTGCCACTGTCTACACCTGCACAGAAAGTTTTGAGCAGATATCTCCTTCCATTCGGCCGGAATTTCAAGAAGTTTGTGCATCTTCTATGTTCGTCGCGGTCAATGGCAAAAGGCGCTTATCTTCAATCTAGGTGTTTCTGCGTGCTGCGCCGGCCCAAAGAGTGCCCGGCGGAAAACGACAACGCAGGCATGTCGGGTGCCACTGTCTGCACCTGCACAGAAAATTGTGAGCAGATATCTCCTTCCGTTCGGCCGGAATTGAAAGAAGTTTGTGCATCTTCAATGTTGGTCGCGGTCAATGACAAAAAGACGCTTATCTTCAATCTAGGTGTTTCTGCGTGCTGCTCCGGCCCAAAGAGTGCCCGGCTGAAAACGACAACGCAGGCATGTCGGGTGCCACTGTCTGCACCTGCACAGAATGTTTTGAGCAGATATCTTCTTTTGTTCGGCCGGAATTGCAAGACGTTTGTGCATCTTCAATATTGGTCACGGTCAATGTCAAAAAGCCCTTATCTGCAATCTAGGTGTTTCTGCGTGCTGCGCCGGCCCAAAGAGTGCCCGGCTGAAAACGACAACGCAGGCATGTCGGGTGCCACTGTCTGCACCAGCTCAGAAAGTTTTGAGCAGATATCTCCTTCCATTCGGCCGGAATTGCAAGAAGTTTGTGCATCTTCTATGTTCGTCGCGGTCAATGGCAAAAGGCGCTTATCTTCAATCTAGGTGTTTCTGCGTGCTGCGCCGGCCCAAAGAGTGCCCGGCGGAAAACGACAACGCAGGCATGTTGAGTGCCACTGTCTACACCTGCACAGAAAGTTTTGAGCAGATATCTCCTTCTATTCCGCCGGAATTGCAAGAAGTTTGTGCATCTTCTATGTTCGTCGCGGTCAATGGCAAAAGGCGCTTATCTTCAATCTAGGTGTTTCTGCGTGCTGCGCCGGCCCAAAGAGTGCCCGGCTGAAAACGACAACGCAGGCATGTCGGGTGCCACTGTCTGCACCTGCACAGAAAGTTGTGAGCAGATATCTCCTTCCGTTCGGCCGGAATTGAAATAAGTTTGTGCATCTTCAATGTTGGTCGCGGTCAATGACAAAAAGGCGCTTATCTTCAATCTAGGTGTTTCTGCGTGCTGCTCCGGCCCAAAGAGTGCCCGGCTGAAAACGACAACGCAGGCATGTCGGGTGCCACTGTCTGCACCTGCACAGAAAGTTTTGAGCAGATATCTTCTTTCGTTCGGCCGGAATTGCAAGACGTTTGTGCATCTTCAATATTGGTCACGATCAATGTCAAAAAGCCCTTATCTGCAATCTAGGTGTTTCTGCGTGCTGCGCCGGCCCAAAGAGTGCCCGGCTGAAAACGACAACGCAGGCATGTCGGGTGCCACTGTCTGCACCAGCTCAGAAAGTTTTGAGCAGATATCTCCTTCCATTCGGCCGGAATTGCAAGAAGTTTGTGCATCTTCTATGTTCGTCGCGGTCAATAGCAATAGGCGCTTATCTTCAATCTAGGTGTTTCTGCGTGCTGCGCAAGCCCAAAGAGTGCCCGGCGGAAAACGACAACGCAGGCATGTCGGGTGCCACTGTCTACACCTGCACAGAAAATTGTGAGCAGATATCTCCTTCCGTTCGGCCGGAATTGAAAGAAGTTTGTGCATCTTCAATGTTGGTCGCGGTCAATAACAAAAAGACGCTTATCTTCAATCTAGGTGTTTCTGCGTGCTGCTCCGGCCCAAAGAGTGCCCGGCTGAAAACGACAACGCAGGCATGTCGGGTGCCACTGTCTGCACCTGCACAGAATGTTTTGAGCAGATATCTTCTTTCGTTCGGCCGGAATTGCAAGACGTTTGTGCATCTTCAACATTGGTCACGGTCAATGTCAAAAAGCCCTTATCTGCAATCTAGGTGTTTCTGCGTGATGCGCCGGCCCAAAGAGTGCCCGGCTGAAAACGACAACGCAGTCATGTCGGGTGCCACTGTCTGCACCAGCTCAGAAAGTTTTGAGCAGATATCTCCTTCCATTCGGCCGGAATTGCAAGAAGTTTGTGCATCTTCTCTGTTCGTCGCGGTCAATGGCAAAAGGCGCTTATCTTCAATCTAGGTGTTTCTGCGTGCTGCTCTGGCCCAAAGAGTGCCCGGCTGAAAACGACAACGCAGGCATGTCGGGTGCCACTGTCTGCACCTGCACAGAAAGTTTTGAGCAGATATCTCCTTCAATTCGGCCGGAATTGCAAGAAGTTTGTGCATCTTCTATGTTCGTCGCGGTCAATGGCAAAAGGCGCTTATCTTCAATCTAGGTGTTTCTGCGTGCTGCGCCGGCCCAATGAGTGCCCGGCGGAAAACGACAACGCAGGCATGTCGGGTGCCACTGTCTACACCTGCACAGAAAATTGTGAGCAGATATCTCCTTCCGTTCGGCCGGAATTGAAAGAAGTTTGTGCATCTTCAATGTTGGTCGCGGTCAATGACAAAAAGACGCTTATCTTCAATTTAGGTGTTTCTGCGTGCTGCTCCGGCCCAAAGAGTGCCCGGCTGAAAACGACAACGCAGGCATGTCGGGTGCCACTGTCTGCACCTGCACAGAATGTTTTGAGCAGATATCTTCTTTCGTTCGGCCGGAATTGCAAGACGTTTGTGCATCTTCAATATTGGTCACGGTCAATGTCAAAAAGCCCTTATCTGGAATCAAGGTGTTTCTGCGTGCTGCGCCGGCCCAAAGAGTGCCCGGCTGAAAACGACAACGCAGTCATGTCGGGTGCCACTGTCTGCACCAGCTCAGAAAGTTTTGAGCAGATATCTCCTTCCATTCGGCCGGAATTGCAAGAAGTTTGTGCATCTTCTATGTTCGTCGCGGTCAATGGCAAAAGGCGCTTATCTTCAATCTAGGTGTTTCTGCGTGCTGCTCCGGCCCAAAGAGTGCTCGGCGGAAAACGACAACGCAGGCATGTCGGGTGCCACTGTCTACACCTGCACAGAAAGTTTTGAGCAGATATCTCCTTCCATTCGGCCGCCATTGCAAGAAGTTTGTGCATCTTCTATGTTCGTCGCGGTCAATGGCAAAAGGCGCTTATCTTCAATCTAGGTGTTTCTGCGTGCTGCGCCGGCCCAAAGAGTGCCCGGCGGAAAACGACAACGCAGGCATGTCGGGTGCCACTGTCTACACCTGCACAGAAAATTGTGAGCAGATATCTCCTTCCGTTCGGCCGGAATTGAAAGAAGTTTGTGCATCTTCAATGTTGGTCGCGGTCAATGACAAAAAGACGCTTATCTTCAATCTAGGTGTTTCTGCGTGCTGCTCCGGCCCAAAGAGTGCCCGGCTGAAAACGACAACGCAGGCATGTCGGGTGCCACTGTCTGCACCTGCACAGAATGTTTTGAGCAGATATATTCTTTCGTTCGGCCGGAATTGCAA
Source organism: Hyla sarda (assembly GCF_029499605.1). NCBI lineage: Eukaryota > Metazoa > Chordata > Amphibia > Anura > Hylidae > Hyla > Hyla sarda. Next base: position 655,781 of record NW_026610614.1, read on the forward strand.
GACGTTTGTGCATCTTCAATATTGGTCACGGTCAATGTCAAAAAGCCCTTATCTGCAATCTAGGTGTTTCTGCGTGCTGCGCCGGCCCAAAGAGTGCCCGGCTGAAAACGACAACGCAGTCATGTCGGGTGCCACTGTCTGCACCAGCTCAGAAAGTTTTGAGCAGATATCTCCTTCCATTCGGCCGGAATTGCAAGATGTTTGTGCATCTTCTATGTTCGTCGCGGTCAATGGCAAAAGGCGCTTATCTTCAATCTAGGTGTTTCTGCGTGCTGCTCCGGCCCAAAGAGTGCTCGGCGGAAAACGACAACGCAGGCATTTCGGGTGCCACTGTCTACACCTGCACAGAAAGTTTTGAGCAGATATCTCCTTCCATTCGGCCGGAATTGCAAGAAGTTTGTGCATCTTCTATGTTCGTCGCGGTCAATGGCAAAAGGCGCTTATCTTCAATCTAGGTGTTTCTGCGTGCTGCGCCGGCCCAAAGAGTGCCCGGCGGAAAACGACAACGCAGGCATGTCGGGTGCCACTGTCTGCTCCTGCACAGAAAATTGTGAGCAGATATCTCCTTCCGTTCGGCCGGAATTGAAAGAAGTTTGTGCATCTTCAATGTTGGTCGCGGTCAATGACAAAAAGACGCTTATCTTCAATCTAGGTGTTTCTGCGTGCTGCTCCGGCCCAAAGAGTGCCCGGCTGAAAACGACAACGCAGGCATGTCGGGTGCCACTGTCTGCACCTGCACAGAATGTTTTGAGCAGATATCTTCTTTCGTTCGGCCGGAATTGCAAGACGTTTGTGCATCTTCAATATTGGTCACGGTCAATGTCAAAAAGCCCTTATCTGCAATCTAGGTGTTTCTGCGTGCTGCGCCGGCCCAAAGAGTGCCCGGCTGAAAACGACAACGCAGTCATGTCGGGTGCCACTGTCTGCACCAGCTCAGAAAGTTTTGAGCAGATATCTCCTTCCATTCGGCCGGAATTGCAAGAAGTTTGTGCATCTTCTATGTTCGTCGCGGTCAATGGCAAAAGGCGCTTATCTTCAATCTAGGTGTTTCTGCGTGCTGCGCCGGCCCAAAGAGTGCCCGGCGGAAAACGACAACGCAGGCATGTTGAGTGCCACTGTCTACACCTGCACAGAAAGTTTTGAGCAGATATCTCCTTCTATTCCGCCGGAATTGCAAGAAGTTTGTGCATCTTCTATGTTCGTCGCGGTCAATGGCAAAAGGCGCTTATCTTCAATCTAGGTGTTTCTGCGTGCTGCTCCGGCCCAAAGAGTGCTCGGCGGAAAACGACAACGCAGGCATGTCGGGTGCCACTGTCTACACCTGCACAGAAAGTTTTGAGCAGATATCTCCTTCCATTCGGCCGCCATTGCAAGAAGTTTGTGCATCTTCTATGTTCGTCGCGGTCAATGGCAAAAGGCGCTTATCTTCAATCTAGGTGTTTCTGCGTGCTGCGCCGGCCCAAAGAGTGCCCGGCGGAAAACGACAACGCAGGCATGTCGGGTGCCACTGTCTACACCTGCACAGAAAATTGTGAGCAGATATCTCCTTCCGTTCGGCCGGAATTGAAAGAAGTTTGTGCATCTTCAATGTTGGTCGCGGTCAATGACAAAAAGACGCTTATCTTCAATCTAGGTGTTTCTGCGTGCTGCTCCGGCCCAAAGAGTGCCCGGCTGAAAACGACAACGCAGGCATGTCGGGTGCCACTGTCTGCACCTGCACAGAATGTTTTGAGCAGATATCTTCTTTCGTTCGGCCGGAATTGCAAGACGTTTGTGCATCTTCAATATTGGTCACGGTCAATGTCAAAAAGCCCTTATCTGCAATCTAGGTGTTTCTGCGTGCTGCGCCGGCCCAAAGAGTGCCCGGCTGAAAACGACAACGCAGTCATGTCGGGTGCCACTGTCTGCACCAGCTCAGAAAGTTTTGAGCAGATATCTCCTTCCATTCGGCCGGAATTGCAAGAAGTTTGTGCATCTTCTATGTTCGTCGCGGTCAATGGCAAAAGGCGCTTATCTTCAATATAGGTGTTTCTGCGTGCTGCTCCGGCCCAAAGAGTGCCCGGCGGAAAACGACAACGCAGGCATGTCGGGTGCCACTGTCTGCACCTGCACAGAAAGTTGTGAGCAGATATCTCCTTCCATTCGGCCGGAATTGCAAGACGTTTGTGCATCTTCAATATTGGTCACGGTCAATGTCAAAAAGCCCTTATCTGCAATCTAGGTGTTTCTGCGTGCTGCGCCGGCCCAAAGAGTGCCCGGCTGAAAACGACAACGCAGGCATGTCGGGTGCCACTGTCTGCACCAGCTCAGAAAGTTTTGAGCAGATATCTCCTTCCATTCGGCCGGAATTACAAGAAGTTTGTGCATCTTCTATGTTCGTCGCGGTCAATGGCAAAAGGCGCTTATCTTCAATGTAGATGTTTCTGCGTGCTGCGCCGGCCCAAAGAGTGCCCGGCGGAAAACGACAACGCAGGCATGTCGGGTGCCACTGTCTGCAACTGCACAGAAAGTTGTGAGCAGATATCTCCTTCCATTCGGCCGGAATTGCAAGACGTTTGTGCATCTTCCATATTGGTCACAGTCAATGTCAAAAAGCCCTTATCTGCAATCTAGGTGTTTCTGCGTGCTGCGCCGGCCCAAAGAGTGCCCGGCTGAAAACGACAACGCAGGCATGTCGGGTGCCACTGTTTGCACCAGCTCAGAAAGTTTTGAGCAGATATCTCCTTCCATTCGGCCGGAATTGCAAGAAGTTTGTGCATCTTCTATGTTCGTCGCGGTCAATGGCAAAAGGCACTTATCTTCAATCTAGGTGTTTCTGCGTGCTGCGCCGGCCCAAAGAGTGCCCGGCGGAAAACGACAACGCAGGCATGTCGGGTGCCACTGTCTACACCTGCACAGAAAATTGTGAGCAGATATCTCCTTCCGTTCGGCCGGAATTGAAAGAAGTTTGTGCATCTTCAATGTTGGTCGCGGTCAATAACAAAAAGACGCTTATCTTCAATCTAGGTGTTTCTGCGTGCTGCTCCGGCCCAAAGAGTGCCCGGCTGAAAACGACAACGCAGGCATGTCGGGTGCCACTGTCTGCACCTGCACAGAATGTTTTGAGCAGATATCTTCTTTCGTTCGGCCGGAATTGCAAGACGTTTGTGCATCTTCAATATTGGTCACGGTCAATGTCAAAAAGCCCTTATCTGCAATCTAGGTGTTTCTGCGTGATGCGCCGGCCCAAAGAGTGCCCGGCTGAAAACGACAACGCAGTCATGTCGGGTGCCACTGTCTGCACCAGCTCAGAAAGTTTTGAGCAGATATCTCCTTCCATTCGGCCGGAATTGCAAGAAGTTTGTGCATCTTCTCTGTTCGTCGCGGTCAATGGCAAAAGGCGCTTATCTTCAATCTAGGTGTTTCTGCGTGCTGCTCCGGCCCAAAGAGTGCACGGCGGAAACCGAAAACGCAGGCATGTCGGGTGCCACTGTCTACACTTGCACAGAAAGTTTTGAGCAGATATCTCCTTCCATTCGGCCGGGATTGCAAGAAGTTTGTGCATCTTCTATGTTCGTCGCGGTCAATGGCAAAAGGCGCTTATCTTCAATCTAGGTGTTTCTGCGTGCTGCGCCGGCCCAAAGAGTTCCCGGCGGAAAACGACAACGCAGGCATGTCGAGTGCCACTGTCTACACCTGCACAGAAAGTTTTGAGCAGATATCTCCTTCTATTCCGCCGGAATTGCAAGAAGTTTGTGCATCTTCTATGTTCGTCGCGGTCAATGGCAAAAGGCGCTTATCTTCAATCTAGGTGTTTCTGCGTGCTGCGCCGGCCCAAAGAGTGCCTGGCGGAAAACGACAACGCAGACATGTCGGGTGCCACTGTCTGCACCTGCACAGAAAGTTGTGAGCAGATATCTCCTTCCGTTCGGCCGGAATTGAAATAAGTTTGTGCATCTTCAATGTTGGTCGCGGTCAATGACAAAAAGGCGCTTATCTTCAATCTAGGTGTTTCTGCGTGCTGCTCCGGCCCAAAGAGTGCCCGGCTGAAAACGACAACGCAGGCATGTCGGGTGCCACTGTCTGCACCTGCACAGAAAGTTTTGAGCAGATATCTTCTTTCGTTCGGCCGGAATTGCAAGACGTTTGTGCATCTTCAATATTGGTCACGGTCAATGTCAAAAAGCCCTTATCTGCAATCTAAGTGTTTCTGCGTGCTGCGCCGGCCCAAAGAGTGCCCGGCTGAAAACGACAACGCAGGCATGTCGGGTGCCACTGTCTGCACCAGCACAGAAAGTTTTGAGCAGATATCTCCTTCCATTCGGCCGGAATTGCAAGAAGTTTGTGCATCTTCTATGTTCGTCGCGGTCAATAGCAATAGGCGCTTATCTTCAATCTAGGTGTTTCTGCGTGCTGCGCAAGCCCAAAGAGTGCCCGGCGGAAAACGACAACGCAGGCATGTCGGGTGCAACTGTCTACACCTGCACAGAAAATTGTGAGCAGATATCTCCTTCCGTTCGGCCGGAATTGAAAGAAGTTTGTGCATCTTCAATGTTGGTCGCGGTCAATGACAAAAAGACGCTTATCTTCAATCTAGGTGTTTTTGCGTGCTGCTCCGGCCCAAAGAGTGCCCGGCTGAAAACGACAACGCAGGCATGTCGGGTGCCACTGTCTGCACCTGCACAGAATGTTTTGAGCAGATATCTTCTTTCGTTCGGCCGGAATTGCAAGACGTTTGTGCATCTTCAATATTGGTCACGGTCAATGTCAAAAAGCCCTTATCTGCAATTTAGGTGTTTCGGCGTGCTGCGCCGGCCCAAAGAGTGCCCGGCTGAAAACGACAACGCAGGCATGTCGGGTGCCACTGTCTGCACCTGGACAGAAAGTTTTGAGCAGATATCTCCTTCCATTCGGCCGGAATTGCAAGAAGTTTGTGCATCTTCTCTGTTCGTCGCGGTCAATGGCAAAAGGCGCTTATCTTCAATCTGGGTGTTTCTGCGTGCTGCTCCGGCCCAAAGAGTGCCCGGCGGAAAACGACAACGCAGGCATGTCGAGTTCCACTGTCTACACCTGCACAGAAAGTTTTGAGCAGATATCTCCTTCTATTCCGCCGGAATTGCAAGAAGTTTGTGCATCTTCTATGTTCGTCGCGGTCAATGGCAAAAGGCGCTTATCTTCAATCTAGGTGTTTCTGCGTGCTGCGCCGGCCCAAAGAGTGCCCGGCGGAAAACGACAACGCAGTCATGTCGGGTGCCACTGTCTGCACCTGCACAGTAAGTTGTGAGCAGATATCTCCTTCCATTCGGCCGGAATTGCAAGACGTTTGTGCATCTTCAATATTGGTCACGGTCAATGTCAAAAAGCCCTTATCTGGAATCTAGGTGTTTCTGCGTGCTGCGCCGGCCCAAAGAGTGCCCGGCTGAAAACGACAACGCAGGCATGTCGGGTGCCACTGTCTGCACCAGCTCAGAAAGTTTTGAGCAGATATCTCCTTCCATTCGGCCGGAATTGCAAGAAGTTTGTGCATCTTCTATGTTCGTCGCGGTCAATGGCAAAAGGCGCTTATCTTCAATATAGGTGTTTCTGCGTGCTGCTCCGGCCCAAACAGTGCCCGGCGGAAAACGACAACGCAGGCATGTCGGGTGCCACTGTCTGCACCTGCACAGAAAGTTGTGAGCAGATATCTCCTTCCATTCGGCCGGAATTGCAAGACGTTTGTGCATCTTCAATATTGGTCACGGTCAATGTCAAAAAGCCCTTATCTGCAATCTAGGTGTTTCTGCGTGCTGCGCCGGCCCAAAGAGTGCCCGGCTGAAAACGACAACGCAGGCATGTCGGGTGCCACTGTCTGCACCAGCTCAGAAAGTTTTGAGCAGATATCTCCTTCCATTCGGCCGGAATTACAAGAAGTTTGTGCATCTTCTATGTTCGTCGCGGTCAATGGCAAAAGGCGCTTATCTTCAATGTAGATGTTTCTGCGTGCTGCGCCGGCCCAAAGAGTGCCCGGCGGAAAACGACAACGCAGGCATGTCGGGTGCCACTGTCTGCAACTGCACAGAAAGTTGTGAGCAGATATCTCCTTCCATTCGGCCGGAATTGCAAGACGTTTGTGCATCTTCCATATTGGTCACAGTCAATGTCAAAAAGCCCTTATCTGCAATCTAGGTGTTTATGCGTGCTGCGCCGGCCCAAAGAGTGCCCGGCTGAAAACGACAACGCAGGCATGTCGGGTGCCACTGTTTGCACCAGCTCAGAAAGTTTTGAGCAGATATCTCCTTCCATTCGGCCGGAATTGCAAGAAGTTTGTGCATCTTCTATGTTCGTTGCGGTCAATGGCAAAAGGCGCTTATCTTCAATCTAGGTGTTTCTGCGTGCTGCTCCGGCCCAAAGAGTGCCCGGCGGAAAACGACAACGCAGGCATGTCGAGTGCCACTGTCTACACTTGCACAGAAAGTTTTGAGCAGATATCTCCTTCTATTCGGCCGGAATTGCAAGAAGTTTGTGCATCTTCTATGTTCGTCGCGGTCAATGGCAAAAGGCGCTTATCTTTAATCTAGGTGTTTCTGCGTGCTGCGCCGGCCCAAAGAGTGCCCGGCGGAAAACGACAACGCAGGCATGTCGGGTGCCACTGTCTGCACCTGCACAGAAAGTTGTGAGCAGATATCTCCTTCCGTTCGGCCGGAATTGAAATAAGTTTGTGCATCTTCAATGTTGGTCGCGGTCAATGACAAAAAGGCGCTTATCTTCAATCTAGGTGTTTCTGCGTGCTGCTCCGGCCCAAAGAGTGCCCGGCTGAAAACGACAACGCAGGCATGTCGGGTGCCACTGTCTGCACCTGCACAGAAAGTTTTGAGCAGATATCTTCTTTCATTCGGCCGGAATTGCAAGACGTTTGTGCATCTTCAATATTGGTCACGGTCAATGTCAAAAAGCCCTTATCTGCAATCTAGGTGTTTCTGCGTGCTGCGCCGGCCCAAAGAGTGCCCGGCTGAAAACGACAACGCAGGCATGTCGGGTGTCACTGTCTGCACCAGCTCAGAAAGTTTTGAGCAGATATCTCCTTCTATTCGGCCGGAATTGCAAGATGTTTGTGCATCTTCTATGTTCGTCGCGGTCAATGGCAAAAGGCGCTTATCTTCAATCTAGGTGTTTCTGCGTGCTGCTCCGGCCCAAAGAGTGCTCGGCGGAAAACGACAACGCAGGCATGTCGGGTGCCACTGTCTACACCTGCACAGAAAGTTTTGAGCAGATATCTCCTTCCATTCGGCCGGAATTGCAAGAAGTTTGTGCATCTTCTATGTTCGTCGCGGTCAATGGCAAAAGGCGCTTATCTTCAATCTAGGTGTTTCTGCGTGCTGCTCCGGCCCAAAGAGTGCACGGCGGAAACCGAAAACGCAGGCATGTCGGGTGCCACTGTCTACACTTGCACAGAAAGTTTTGAGCAGATATCTCCTTCCATTCGGCCGGGATTGCAAGAAGTTTGTGCATCTTCTATGTTCGTCGCGGTCAATGGCAAAAGGCGCTTATCTTCAATCTAGGTGTTTCTGCGTGCTGCGCCGGCCCAAAGAGTTCCCGGCGGAAAACGACAACGCAGGCATGTCGAGTGCCACTGTCTACACCTGCACAGAAAGTTTTGAGCAGATATCTCCTTCTATTCCGCCGGAATTGCAAGAAGTTTGTGCATCTTCTATGTTCGTCGCGGTCAATGGCAAAAGGCGCTTATCTTCAATCTAGGTGTTTCTGCGTGCTGCGCCGGCCCAAAGAGTGCCTGGCGGAAAACGACAACGCAGACATGTCGGGTGCCACTGTCTGCACCTGCACAGAAAGTTGTGAGCAGATATCTCCTTCCGTTCGGCCGGAATTGAAATAAGTTTGTGCATCTTCAATGTTGGTCGCGGTCAATGACAAAAAGGCGCTTATCTTCAATCTAGGTGTTTCTGCGTGCTGCTCCGGCCCAAAGAGTGCCCGGCTGAAAACGACAACGCAGGCATGTCGGGTGCCACTGTCTGCACCTGCACAGAAAGTTTTGAGCAGATATCTTCTTTCGTTCGGCCGGAATTGCAAGACGTTTGTGCATCTTCAATATTGGTCACGGTCAATGTCAAAAAGCCCTTATCTGCAATCTAAGTGTTTCTGCGTGCTGCGCCGGCCCAAAGAGTGCCCGGCTGAAAACGACAACGCAGGCATGTCGGGTGCCACTGTCTGCACCAGCACAGAAAGTTTTGAGCAGATATCTCCTTCCATTCGGCCGGAATTGCAAGAAGTTTGTGCATCTTCTATGTTCGTCGCGGTCAATAGCAATAGGCGCTTATCTTCAATCTAGGTGTTTCTGCGTGCTGCGCAAGCCCAAAGAGTGCCCGGCGGAAAACGACAACGCAGGCATGTCGGGTGCCACTGTCTACACCTGCACAGAAAATTGTGAGCAGATATCTCCTTCCGTTCGGCCGGAATTGAAAGAAGTTTGTGCATCTTCAATGTTGGTCGCGGTCAATGACAAAAAGACGCTTATCTTCAATCTAGGTGTTTTTGCGTGCTGCTCCGGCCCAAAGAGTGCCCGGCTGAAAACGACAACGCAGGCATGTCGGGTGCCACTGTCTGCACCTGCACAGAATGTTTTGAGCAGATATCTTCTTTCGTTCGGCCGGAATTGCAAGACGTTTGTGCATCTTCAATATTGGTCACGGTCAATGTCAAAAAGCCCTTATCTGCAATTTAGGTGTTTCGGCGTGCTGCGCCGGCCCAAAGAGTGCCCGGCTGAAAACGACAACGCAGGCATGTCGGGTGCCACTGTCTGCACCTGGACAGAAAGTTTTGAGCAGATATCTCCTTCCATTCGGCCGGAATTGCAAGAAGTTTGTGCATCTTCTCTGTTCGTCGCGGTCAATGGCAAAAGGCGCTTATCTTCAATCTAGGTGTTTCTGCGTGCTGCTCCGGCCCAAAGAGTGCCCGGCGGAAAACGACAACGCAGGCATGTCGAGTTCCACTGTCTACACCTGCACAGAAAGTTTTGAGCAGATATCTCCTTCTATTCCGCTGGAATTGCAAGAGGTTTGTGCATCTTCTATGTTCGTCGCGGTCAATGGCAAAAGGCGCTTATCTTCAATCTAGGTGTTTCTGCGTGCTGCGCCGGCCCAAAGAGTGCCCGGCGGAAAACGACAACGCAGGCATGTCGGGTGCCACTGTCTGCACCTGCACAGTAAGTTGTGAGCAGATATCTCCTTCCATTCGGCCGGAATTGCAAGACGTTTGTGCATCTTCAATATTGGTCACGGTCAATGTCAAAAAGCCCTTATCTGGAATCTAGGTGTTTCTGCGTGCTGCGCCGGCCCAAAGAGTGCCCGGCTGAAAACGACAACGCAGGCATGTCGGGTGCCACTGTCTGCACCAGCTCAGAAAGTTTTGAGCAGATATCTCCTTCCATTCGGCCGGAATTGCAAGAAGTTTGTGCATCTTCTATGTTCGTCGCGGTCAATGGCAAAAGGCGCTTATCTTCAATATAGGTGTTTCTGCGTGCTGCTCCGGCCCAAAGAGTGCCCGGCGGAAAACGACAACGCAGGCATGTCGGGTGCCACTGTCTGCACCTGCACAGAAAGTTGTGAGCAGATATCTCCTTCCATTCGGCCGGAATTGCAAGACGTTTGTGCATCTTCAATATTGGTCACGGTCAATGTCAAAAAGCCCTTATCTGCAATCTAGGTGTTTCTGCGTGCTGCGCCGGCCCAAAGAGTGCCCGGCTGAAAACGACAACGCAGGCATGTCGGGTGCCACTGTCTGCACCAGCTCAGAAAGTTTTGAGCAGATATCTCCTTCCATTCGGCCGGAATTACAAGAAGTTTGTGCATCTTCTATGTTCGTCGCGGTCAATGGCAAAAGGCGCTTATCTTTAATGTAGGTGTTTCTGCGTGCTGCGCCGGCCCAAAGAGTGCCCGGCGGAAAACGACAACGCAGGCATGTCGGGTGCCACTGTCTGCAACTGCACAGAAAGTTGTGAGCAGATATCTCCTTCCATTCGGCCGGAATTGCAAGACGTTTGTGCATCTTCCATATTGGTCACAGTCAATGTCAAAAAGCCCTTATCTGCAATCTAGGTGTTTCTGCGTACTGCGCCGGCCCAAAGAGTGCCCGGCTGAAAACGACAACGCAGGCATGTCGGGTGCCACTGTTTGCACCAGCTCAGAAAGTTTTGAGCAGATATCTCCTTCCATTCGGCCGGAATTGCAAGAAGTTTGTACATCTTCTATGTTCGTTGCGGTCAATGGCAAAAGGCGCTTATCTTCAATCTAGGTGTTTCTGCGTGCTGCTCCGGCCCAAAGAGTGCCCGGCGGAAAACGACAACGCAGGCATGTCGAGTGCCACTGTCTACACTTGCACAGAAAGTTTTGAGCAGATATCTCCTTCTATTCGGCCGGAATTGCAAGAAGTTTGTGCATCTTCTATGTTCGTCGCGGTCAATGGCAAAAGGCGCTTATCTTTAATCTAGGTGTTTCTGCGTGCTGCGCCGGCCCAAAGAGTGCCCGGCGGAAAACGACAACGCAGGCATGTCGGGTGCCACTGTCTGCACCTGCACAGAAAGTTGTGAGCAGATATCTCCTTCCGTTCGGCCGGAATTGAAATAAGTTTGTGCATCTTCAATGTTGGTCGCGGTCAATGACAAAAAGGCGCTTATCTTCAATCTAGGTGTTTCTGCGTGCTGCTCCGGCCCAAAGAGTGCCCGGCTGAAAACGACAACGCAGGCATGTCGGGTGCCACTGTCTGCACCTGCACAGAAAGTTTTGAGCAGATATCTTCTTTCATTCGGCCGGAATTGCAAGACGTTTGTGCATCTTCAATATTGGTCACGGTCAATGTCAAAAAGCCCTTATCTGCAATCTAGGTGTTTCTGCGTGCTGCGCCGGCCCAAAGAGTGCCCGGCTGAAAACGACAACGCAGGCATGTCGGGTGTCACTGTCTGCACCAGCTCAGAAAGTTTTGAGCAGATATCTCCTTCTATTCGGCCGGAATTGCAAGATGTTTGTGCATCTTCTATGTTCGTCGCGGTCAATGGCAAAAGGCGCTTATCTTCAATCTAGGTGTTTCTGCGTGCTGCTCCGGCCCAAAGAGTGCTCGGCGGAAAACGACAACGCAGGCATGTCGGGTGCCACTGTCTACACCTGCACAGAAAGTTTTGAGCAGATATCTCCTTCCATTCGGCCGGAATTGCAAGAAGTTTGTGCATCTTCTATGTTCGTCGCGGTCAATGGCAAAAGGCGCTTATCTTCAATCTAGGTGTTTCTGCGTGCTGCTCCGGCCCAAAGAGTGCACGGCGGAAACCGAAAACGCAGGCATGTCGGGTGCCACTGTCTACACTTGCACAGAAAGTTTTGAGCAGATATCTCCTTCCATTCGGCCGGGATTGCAAGAAGTTTGTGCATCTTCTATGTTCGTCGCGGTCAATGGCAAAAGGCGCTTATCTTCAATCTAGGTGTTTCTGCGTGCTGCGCCGGCCCAAAGAGTTCCCGGCGGAAAACGACAACGCAGGCATGTCGAGTGCCACTGTCTACACCTGCACAGAAAGTTTTGAGCAGATATCTCCTTCTATTCCGCCGGAATTGCAAGAAGTTTGTGCATCTTCTATGTTCGTCGCGGTCAATGGCAAAAGGCGCTTATCTTCAATCTAGGTGTTTCTGCGTGCTGCGCCGGCCCAAAGAGTGCCTGGCGGAAAACGACAACGCAGACATGTCGGGTGCCACTGTCTGCACCTGCACAGAAAGTTGTGAGCAGATATCTCCTTCCGTTCGGCCGGAATTGAAATAAGTTTGTGCATCTTCAATGTTGGTCGCGGTCAATGACAAAAAGGCGCTTATCTTCAATCTAGGTGTTTCTGCGTGCTGCTCCGGCCCAAAGAGTGCCCGGCTGAAAACGACAACGCAGGCATGTCGGGTGCCACTGTCTGCACCTGCACAGAAAGTTTTGAGCAGATATCTTCTTTCGTTCGGCCGGAATTGCAAGACGTTTGTGCATCTTCAATATTGGTCACGGTCAATGTCAAAAAGCCCTTATCTGCAATCTAAGTGTTTCTGCGTGCTGCGCCGGCCCAAAGAGTGCCCGGCTGAAAACGACAACGCAGGCATGTCGGGTGCCACTGTCTGCACCAGCACAGAAAGTTTTGAGCAGATATCTCCTTCCATTCGGCCGGAATTGCAAGAAGTTTGTGCATCTTCTATGTTCGTCGCGGTCAATAGCAATAGGCGCTTATCTTCAATCTAGGTGTTTCTGCGTGCTGCGCAAGCCCAAAGAGTGCCCGGCGGAAAACGACAACGCAGGCATGTCGGGTGCCACTGTCTACACCTGCACAGAAAATTGTGAGCAGATATCTCCTTCCGTTCGGCCGGAATTGAAAGAAGTTTGTGCATCTTCAATGTTGGTCGCGGTCAATGACAAAAAGACGCTTATCTTCAATCTAGGTGTTTTTGCGTGCTGCTCCGGCCCAAAGAGTGCCCGGCTGAAAACGACAACGCAGGCATGTCGGGTGCCACTGTCTGCACCTGCACAGAATGTTTTGAGCAGATATCTTCTTTCGTTCGGCCGGAATTGCAAGACGTTTGTGCATCTTCAATATTGGTCACGGTCAATGTCAAAAAGCCCTTATCTGCAATTTAGGTGTTTCGGCGTGCTGCGCCGGCCCAAAGAGTGCCCGGCTGAAAACGACAACGCAGGCATGTCGGGTGCCACTGTCTGCACCTGGACAGAAAGTTTTGAGCAGATATCTCCTTCCATTCGGCCGGAATTGCAAGAAGTTTGTGCATCTTCTCTGTTCGTCGCGGTCAATGGCAAAAGGCGCTTATCTTCAATCTAGGTGTTTCTGCGTGCTGCTCCGGCCCAAAGAGTGCCCGGCGGAAAACGACAACGCAGGCATGTCGAGTTCCACTGTCTACACCTGCACAGAAAGTTTTGAGCAGATATCTCCTTCTATTCCGCTGGAATTGCAAGAGGTTTGTGCATCTTCTATGTTCGTCGCGGTCAATGGCAAAAGGCGCTTATCTTCAATCTAGATGTTTCTGCGTGCTGCGCCGGCCCAAAGAGTGCCCGGCGGAAAACGACAACGCAGGCATGTCGGGTGCCACTGTCTGCACCTGCACAGTAAGTTGTGAGCAGATATCTCCTTCCATTCGGCCGGAATTGCAAGACGTTTGTGCATCTTCAATATTGGTCACGGTCAATGTCAAAAAGCCCTTATCTGGAATCTAGGTGTTTCTGCGTGCTGCGCCGGCCCAAAGAGTGCCCGGCTGAAAACGACAACGCAGGCATGTCGGGTGCCACTGTCTGCACCAGCTCAGAAAGTTTTGAGCAGATATCTCCTTCCATTCGGCCGGAATTGCAAGAAGTTTGTGCATCTTCTATGTTCGTCGCGGTCAATGGCAAAAGGCGCTTATCTTCAATATAGGTGTTTCTGCGTGCTGCTCCGGCCCAAAGAGTGCCCGGCGGAAAACGACAACGCAGGCATGTCGGGTGCCACTGTCTGCACCTGCACAGAAAGTTGTGAGCAGATATCTCCTTCCATTCGGCCGGAATTGCAAGACGTTTGTGCATCTTCAATATTGGTCACGGTCAATGTCAAAAAGCCCTTATCTGCAATCTAGGTGTTTCTGCGTGCTGCGCCGGCCCAAAGAGTGCCCGGCTGAAAACGACAACGCAGGCATGTCGGGTGCCACTGTCTGCACCAGCTCAGAAAGTTTTGAGCAGATATCTCCTTCCATTCGGCCGGAATTACAAGAAGTTTGTGCATCTTCTATGTTCGTCGCGGTCAATGGCAAAAGGCGCTTATCTTTAATGTAGGTGTTTCTGCGTGCTGCGCCGGCCCAAAGAGTGCCCGGCGGAAAACGACAACGCAGGCATGTCGGGTGCCACTGTCTGCAACTGCACAGAAAGTTGTGAGCAGATATCTCCTTCCATTCGGCCGGAATTGCAAGACGTTTGTGCATCTTCCATATTGGTCACAGTCAATGTCAAAAAGCCCTTATCTGCAATCTAGGTGTTTCTGCGTACTGCGCCGGCCCAAAGAGTGCCCGGCTGAAAACGACAACGCAGGCATGTCGGGTGCCACTGTTTGCACCAGCTCAGAAAGTTTTGAGCAGATATCTCCTTCCATTCGGCCGAAATTGCAAGAAGTTTGTACATCTTCTATGTTCGTTGCGGTCAATGGCAAAAGGCGCTTATCTTCAATCTAGGTGTTTCTGCGTGCTGCTCCGGCCCAAAGAGTGCCCGGCGGAAAACGACAACGCAGGCATGTCGAGTGCCACTGTCTACACTTGCACAGAAAGTTTTGAGCAGATATCTCCTTCTATTCGGCCGGAATTGCAAGAAGTTTGTGCATCTTCTATGTTCGTCGCGGTCAATGGCAAAAGGCGCTTATCTTTAATCTAGGTGTTTCTGCGTGCTGCGCCGGCCCAAAGAGTGCCCGGCGGAAAACGACAACGCAGGCATGTCGGGTGCCACTGTCTGCACCTGCACAGAAAGTTGTGAGCAGATATCTCCTTCCGTTCGGCCGGAATTGAAATAAGTTTGTGCATCTTCAATTTTGGTCGCGGTCAATGACAAAAAGGCGCTTATCTTCAATCTAGGTGTTTCTGCGTGCTGCTCCGGCCCAAAGAGTGCCCGGCTGAAAACGACAACGCAGGCATGTCGGGTGCCACTGTCTGCACCTGCACAGAAAGTTTTGAGCAGATATCTTCTTTCATTCGGCCGGAATTGCAAGACGTTTGTGCATCTTCAATATTGGTCACGGTCAATGTCAAAAAGCCCTTATCTGCAATCTAGGTGTTTCTGCGTGCTGCGCCGGCCCAAAGAGTGCCCGGCTGAAAACGACAACGCAGGCATGTCGGGTGTCACTGTCTGCACCAGCTCAGAAAGTTTTGAGCAGATATCTCCTTCTATTCGGCCGGAATTGCAAGATGTTTGTGCATCTTCTATGTTCGTCGCGGTCAATGGCAAAAGGCGCTTATCTTCAATCTAGGTGTTTCTGCGTGCTGCTCCGGCCCAAAGAGTGCTCGGCGGAAAACGACAACGCAGGCATGTCGGGTGCCACTGTCTACACCTGCACAGAAAGTTTTGAGCAGATATCTCCTTCCATTCGGCCGGAATTGCAAGAAGTTTGTGCATCTTCTATGTTCGTCGCGGTCAATGGCAAAAGGCGCTTATCTTCAATCTAGGTGTTTCTGCGTGCTGCGCCGGCCCAAAGAGTGCCTGGCGGAAAACGACAACGCAGGCATGTCGGGTGCCACTGTCTGCACCTGCACAGAAAATTGTGAGCAGATATCTCCTTCCGTTCGGCCGGAATTGAAAGAAGTTTGTGCATCTTCAATGTTGGTCGCGGTCAATGACAAAAAGACGCTTATCTTCAATCTAGGTGTTTCTGCGTGCTGCTCCGGCCCAAAGAGTGCCCGGCTGAAAACGACAACGCAGGCATGTCGGGTGCCACTGTCTGCACCTGCACAGAATGTTTTGAGCAGATATCTTCTTTCGTTCGGCCGGAATTGCAAGACGTTTGTGCATCTTCAATATTGGTCACGGTCAATGTCAAAAAGCCCTTATCTGCAATCTAGGTGTTTCTGCGTGCTGCGCCGGCCCAAAGAGTGCCCGGCTGAAAACGACAACGCAGTCATGTCGGGTGCCACTGTCTGCACCAGCTCAGAAAGTTTTGAGCAGATATCTCCTTCCATTCGGCCGGAATTGCAAGAAGTTTGTGCATCTTCTATGTTCGTCGCGGTCAATGGCAAAAGGCGCTTATCTTCAATCTAGGTGTTTCTGCGTGCTGCGCCGGCCCAAAGAGTGCCCGGCGGAAAACGACAACGCAGGCATGTTGAGTGCCACTGTCTACACCTGCACAGAAAGTTTTGAGCAGATATCTCCTTCTATTCCGCCGGAATTGCAAGAAGTTTGTGCATCTTCTATGTTCGTCGCGGTCAATGGCAAAAGGCGCTTATCTTCAATCTAGGTGTTTCTGCGTGCTGCTCCGGCCCAAAGAGTGCTCGGCGGAAAACGACAACGCAGGCATGTCGGGTGCCACTGTCTACACCTGCACAGAAAGTTTTGAGCAGATATCTCCTTCCATTCGGCCGCCATTGCAAGAAGTTTGTGCATCTTCTATGTTCGTCGCGGTCAATGGCAAAAGGCGCTTATCTTCAATCTAGGTGTTTCTGCGTGCTGCGCCGGCCCAAAGAGTGCCCGGCGGAAAACGACAACGCAGGCATGTTGAGTGCCACTGTCTACACCTGCACAGAAAGTTTTGAGCAGATATCTCCTTCTATTCCGCCGGAATTGCAAGAAGTTTGTGCATCTTCTATGTTCGTCGCGGTCAATGGCAAAAGGCGCTTATCTTCAATCTAGGTGTTTCTGCGTGCTGCGCCGGCCCAAAGAGTGCCCGGCTGAAAACGACAACGCAGGCATGTCGGGTGCCACTGTCTGCACCTGCACAGAAAGTTGTGAGCAGATATCTCCTTCCGTTCGGCCGGAATTGAAATAAGTTTGTGCATCTTCAATGTTGGTCGCGGTCAATGACAAAAAGGCGCTTATCTTCAATCTAGGTGTTTCTGCGTGCTGCTCCGGCCCAAAGAGTGCCCGGCTGAAAACGACAACGCAGGCATGTCGGGTGCCACTGTCTGCACCTGCACAGAAAGTTTTGAGCAGATATCTTCTTTCGTTCGGCCGGAATTGCAAGACGTTTGTGCATCTTCAATATTGGTCACGATCAATGTCAAAAAGCCCTTATCTGCAATCTAGGTGTTTCTGCGTGCGGCGCCGGCCCAAAGAGTGCCCGGCTGAAAACGACAACGCAGGCATGTCGGGTGCCACTGTCTGCACCAGCTCAGAAAGTTTTGAGCAGATATCTCCTTCCATTCGGCCGGAATTGCAAGAAGTTTGTGCATCTTCTTTGTTCGTCGCGGTCAATGGCAAAAGGCGCTTATCTTCAATCTAGGTGTTTCTGCGTGCTGCGCCGGCCCAAAGAGTGCCCGGCGGAAAACGACAACGCAGGCATGTCGGGTGCCACTGTCTACACCTGCACAGAAAATTGTGAGCAGATATCTCCTTCCGTTCGGCCGGAATTGAAAGAAGTTTGTGCATCTTCAATGTTGGTCGCGGTCAATAACAAAAAGACGCTTATCTTCAATCTAGGTGTTTCTGCGTGCTGCTCCGGCCCAAAGAGTGCCCGGCTGAAAACGACAACGCAGGCATGTCGGGTGCCACTGTCTGCACCTGCACAGAATGTTTTGAGCAGATATCTTCTTTCGTTCGGCCGGAATTGCAAGACGTTTGTGCATCTTCAACATTGGTCACGGTCAATGTCAAAAAGCCCTTATCTGCAATCTAGGTGTTTCTGCGTGATGCGCCGGCCCAAAGAGTGCCCGGCTGAAAACGACAACGCAGTCATGTCGGGTGCCACTGTCTGCACCAGCTCAGAAAGTTTTGAGCAGATATCTCCTTCCATTCGGCCGGAATTGCAAGAAGTTTGTGCATCTTCTCTGTTCGTCGCGGTCAATGGCAAAAGGCGCTTATCTTCAATCTAGGTGTTTCTGCGTGCTGCTCCGGCCCAAAGAGTGCCCGGCGGAAAGCGAAAACGCAGTCATGTCGGGTGCCACTGTCTACACTTGCACAGAAAGTTTTGAGCAGATATCTCCTTCCATTCGGCCGGGATTGCAAGAAGTTTGTGCATCTTCTATGTTCGTCGCGGTCAATGGCAAAAGGCGCTTATCTTCAATCTAGGTGTTTCTGCGTGCTGCGCCGGCCCAAAGAGTGCCCGGCGGAAAACGACAACGCAGGCATGTCGAGTGCCACTGTCTACACCTGCACAGAAAGTTTTGAGCAGATATCTCCTTCTATTCCGCCGGAATTGCAAGAAGTTTGTGCATCTTCTATGTTCGTCGCGGTCAATGGCAAAAGGCGCTTATCTTCAATCTAGGTGTTTCTGCGTGCTGCGCCGGCCCAAAGAGTGTCTGGCGGAAAACGACAACGCAGACATGTCGGGTGCCACTGTCTGCACCTGCACAGAAAGTTGTGAGCAGATATCTCCTTCCGTTCGGCCGGAATTGAAATAAGTTTGTGCATCTTCAATGTTGGTCGCGGTCAATGACAAAAAGGCGCTTATCTTCAATCTAGGTGTTTCTGCGTGCTGCTCCGGCCCAAAGAGTGCCCGGCTGAAAACGACAACGCAGGCATGTCGGGTGCCACTGTCTGCACCTGCACAGAAAGTTTTGAGCAGATATCTTCTTTCGTTCGGCCGGAATTGCAAGACGTTTGTGCATCTTCAATATTGGTCACGGTCAATGTCAAAAAGCCCTTATCTGCAATCTAAGTGTTTCTGCGTGCTGCGCCGGCCCAAAGAGTGCCCGGCTGAAAACGACAACGCAGGCATGTCGGGTGCCACTGTCTGCACCAGCACAGAAAGTTTTGAGCAGATATCTCCTTCCATTCGGCCGGAATTGCAAGAAGTTTGTGCATCTTCTATGTTCGTCGCGGTCAATAGCAATAGGCGCTTATCTTCAATCTAGGTGTTTCTGCGTGCTGCGCAAGCCCAAAGAGTGCCCGGCGGAAAACGACAACGCAGGCATGTCGGGTGCCACTGTCTACACCTGCACAGAAAATTGTGAGCAGATATCTCCTTCCGTTCGGCCGGAATTGAAAGAAGTTTGTGCATCTTCAATGTTGGTCGCGGTCAATAACAAAAAGACGCTTATCTTCAATCTAGGTGTTTCTGCGTGCTGCTCCGGCCCAAAGAGTGCCCGGCTGAAAACGACAACGCAGGCATGTCGGGTGCCACTGTCTGCACCTGCACAGAATGTTTTGAGCAGATATCTTCTTTCGTTCGGCCGGAATTGCAAGACGTTTGTGCATCTTCAACATTGGTCACGGTCAATGTCAAAAAGCCCTTATCTGCAATCTAGGTGTTTCTGCGTGATGCGCCGGCCCAAAGAGTGCCCGGCTGAAAACGACAACGCAGTCATGTCGGGTGCCACTGTCTGCACCAGCTCAGAAAGTTTTGAGCAGATATCTCCTTCCATTCGGCCGGAATTGCAAGAAGTTTGTGCATCTTCTCTGTTCGTCGCGGTCAATGGCAAAAGGCGCTTATCTTCAATCTAGGTGTTTCTGCGTGCTGCTCTGGCCCAAAGAGTGCCCGGCTGAAAACGACAACGCAGGCATGTCGGGTGCCACTGTCTGCACCTGCACAGAAAGTTTTGAGCAGATATCTCCTTCAATTCGGCCGGAATTGCAAGAAGTTTGTGCATCTTCTATGTTCGTCGCGGTCAATGGCAAAAGGCGCTTATCTTCAATCTAGGTGTTTCTGCGTGCTGCGCCGGCCCAATGAGTGCCCGGCGGAAAACGACAACGCAGGCATGTCGGGTGCCACTGTCTACACCTGCACAGAAAATTGTGAGCAGATATCTCCTTCCGTTCGGCCGGAATTGAAAGAAGTTTGTGCATCTTCAATGTTGGTCGCGGTCAATGACAAAAAGACGCTTATCTTCAATTTAGGTGTTTCTGCGTGCTGCTCCGGCCCAAAGAGTGCCCGGCTGAAAACGACAACGCAGGCATGTCGGGTGCCACTGTCTGCACCTGCACAGAATGTTTTGAGCAGATATCTTCTTTCGTTCGGCCGGAATTGCAAGACGTTTGTGCATCTTCAATATTGGTCACGGTCAATGTCAAAAAGCCCTTATCTGGAATCAAGGTGTTTCTGCGTGCTGCGCCGGCCCAAAGAGTGCCCGGCTGAAAACGACAACGCAGTCATGTCGGGTGCCACTGTCTGCACCAGCTCAGAAAGTTTTGAGCAGATATCTCCTTCCATTCGGCCGGATTTTCAAGAAGTTTGTGCATCTTCTATGTTCGTCGCGGTCAATGGCAAAAGGCGCTTATCTTCAATCTAGGTGTTTCTGCGTGCTGCTCCGGCCCAAAGAGTGCTCGGCGGAAAACGACAACGCAGGCATGTCGGGTGCCACTGTCTACACCTGCACAGAAAGTTTTGAGCAGATATCTCCTTCCATTCGGCCGCCATTGCAAGAAGTTTGTGCATCTTCTATGTTCGTCGCGGTCAATGGCAAAAGGCGCTTATCTTCAATCTAGGTGTTTCTGCGTGCTGCGCCGGCCCAAAGAGTGCCCGGCGGAAAACGACAACGCAGGCATGTCGGGTGCCACTGTCTACACCTGCACAGAAAATTGTGAGCAGATATCTCCTTCCGTTCGGCCGGAATTGAAAGAAGTTTGTGCATCTTCAATGTTGGTCGCGGTCAATGACAAAAAGACGCTTATCTTCAATCTAGGTGTTTCTGCGTGCTGCTCCGGCCCAAAGAGTGCCCGGCTGAAAACGACAACGCAGGCATGTCGGGTGCCACTGTCTGCACCTGCACAGAATGTTTTGAGCAGATATCTTCTTTCGTTCGGCCGGAATTGCAAGACGTTTGTGCATCTTCAATATTGGTCACGGTCAATGTCAAAAAGCCCTTATCTGCAATCTAGGTGTTTCTGCGTGCTGCGCCGGCCCAAAGAGTGCCCGGCTGAAAACGACAACGCAGTCATGTCGGGTGCCACTGTCTGCACCAGCTCAGAAAGTTTTGAGCAGATATCTCCTTCCATTCGGCCGGAATTGCAAGAAGTTTGTGCATCTTCTATGTTCGTCGCGGTCAATGGCAAAAGGCGCTTATCTTCAATCTAGGTGTTTCTGCGTGCTGCGCCGGCCCAAAGAGTGCCCGGCGGAAAACGACAACGCAGGCATGTTGAGTGCCACTGTCTACACCTGCACAGAAAGTTTTGAGCAGATATCTCCTTCTATTCCGCCGGAATTGCAAGAAGTTTGTGCATCTTCTATGTTCGTCGCGGTCAATGGCAAAAGGCGCTTATCTTCAATCTAGGTGTTTCTGCGTGCTGCGCCGGCCCAAAGAGTGCCCGGCTGAAAACGACAACGCAGGCATGTCGGGTGCCACTGTCTGCACCTGCACAGAAAGTTGTGAGCAGATATCTCCTTCCGTTCGGCCGGAATTGAAATAAGTTTGTGCATCTTCAATGTTGGTCGCGGTCAATGACAAAAAGGCGCTTATCTTCAATCTAGGTGTTTCTGCGTGCTGCTCCGGCCCAAAGAGTGCCCGGCTGAAAACGACAACGCAGGCATGTCGGGTGCCACTGTCTGCACCTGCACAGAAAGTTTTGAGCAGATATCTTCTTTCGTTCGGCCGGAATTGCAAGACGTTTGTGCATCTTCAATATTGGTCACGATCAATGTCAAAAAGCCCTTATCTGCAATCTAGGTGTTTCTGCGTGCTGCGCCGGCCCAAAGAGTGCCCGGCTGAAAACGACAACGCAGGCATGTCGGGTGCCACTGTCTGCACCAGCTCAGAAAGTTTTGAGCAGATATCTCCTTCCATTCGGCCGGAATTGCAAGAAGTTTGTGCATCTTCTATGTTCGTCGCGGTCAATGGCAAAAGGCGCTTATCTTCAATCTAGGTGTTTCTGCGTGCTGCGCCGGCCCAAAGAGTGCCCGGCGGAAAACGACAACGCAGGCATGTCGCGTGCCACTGTCTACACCTGCACAGAAAATTGTGAGCAGATATCTCCTTCCGTTCGGCCGGAATTGAAAGAAGTTTGTGCATCTTCAATGTTGGTCGCGGTCAATAACAAAAAGACGCTTATCTTCAATCTAGGTGTTTCTGCGTGCTGCTCCGGCCCAAAGAGTGCCCGGCTGAAAACGACAACGCAGGCATGTCGGGTGCCACTGTCTGCACCTGCACAGAATGTTTTGAGCAGATATCTTCTTTCGTTCGGCCGGAATTGCAAGACGTTTGTGCATCTTCAACATTGGTCACGGTCAATGTCAAAAAGCCCTTATCTGCAATCTAGGTGTTTCTGCGTGATGCGCCGGCCCAAAGAGTGCCCGGCTGAAAACGACAACGCAGTCATGTCGGGTGCCACTGTCTGCACCAGCTCAGAAAGTTTTGAGCAGATATCTCCTTCCATTCGGCCGGAATTGCAAGAAGTTTGTGCATCTTCTCTGTTCGTCGCGGTCAATGGCAAAAGGCGCTTATCTTCAATCTAGGTGTTTCTGCGTGCTGCTCCGGCCCAAAGAGTGCCCGGCGGAAAGCGAAAACGCAGTCATGTCGGGTGCCACTGTCTACACTTGCACAGAAAGTTTTGAGCAGATATCTCCTTCCATTCGGCCGGGATTGCAAGAAGTTTGTGCATCTTCTATGTTCGTCGCGGTCAATGGCAAAAGGCGCTTATCTTCAATCTAGGTGTTTCTGCGTGCTGCGCCGGCCCAAAGAGTGCCCGGCTGAAAACGACAACGCAGGCATGTCGGGTGCCACTGTCTGCACCAGCTCAGAAAGTTTTGAGCAGATATCTCCTTCCATTCGGCCGGAATTGCAAGAAGTTTGTGCATCTTCTATGTTCGTCGCGGTCAATAGCAATAGGCGCTTATCTTCAATCTAGGTGTTTCTGCGTGCTGCGCAAGCCCAAAGAGTGCCCGGCGGAAAACGACAACGCAGGCATGTCGGGTGCCACTGTCTACACCTGCACAGAAAATTGTGAGCAGATATCTCCTTCCGTTCGGCCGGAATTGAAAGAAGTTTGTGCATCTTCAATGTTGGTCGCGGTCAATAACAAAAAGACGCTTATCTTCAATCTAGGTGTTTCTGCGTGCTGCTCCGGCCCAAAGAGTGCCCGGCTGAAAACGACAACGCAGGCATGTCGGGTGCCACTGTCTGCACCTGCACAGAATGTTTTGAGCAGATATCTTCTTTCGTTCGGCCGGAATTGCAAGACGTTTGTGCATCTTCAACATTGGTCACGGTCAATGTCAAAAAGCCCTTATCTGCAATCTAGGTGTTTCTGCGTGATGCGCCGGCCCAAAGAGTGCCCGGCTGAAAACGACAACGCAGTCATGTCGGGTGCCACTGTCTGCACCAGCTCAGAAAGTTTTGAGCAGATATCTCCTTCCATTCGGCCGGAATTGCAAGAAGTTTGTGCATCTTCTCTGTTCGTCGCGGTCAATGGCAAAAGGCGCTTATCTTCAATCTAGGTGTTTCTGCGTGCTGCTCTGGCCCAAAGAGTGCCCGGCTGAAAACGACAACGCAGGCATGTCGGGTGCCACTGTCTGCACCTGCACAGAAAGTTTTGAGCAGATATCTCCTTCAATTCGGCCGGAATTGCAAGAAGTTTGTGCATCTTCTATGTTCGTCGCGGTCAATGGCAAAAGGCGCTTATCTTCAATCTAGGTGTTTCTGCGTGCTGCGCCGGCCCAATGAGTGCCCGGCGGAAAACGACAACGCAGGCATGTCGGGTGCCACTGTCTACACCTGCACAGAAAATTGTGAGCAGATATCTCCTTCTGTTCGGCCGGAATTGAAAGAAGTTTGTGCATCTTCAATGTTGGTCGCGGTCAATGACAAAAAGACGCTTATCTTCAATTTAGGTGTTTCTGCGTGCTGCTCCGGCCCAAAGAGTGCCCGGCTGAAAACGACAACGCAGGCATGTCGGGTGCCACTGTCTGCACCTGCACAGAATGTTTTGAGCAGATATCTTCTTTCGTTCGGCCGGAATTGCAAGACGTTTGTGCATCTTCAATATTGGTCACGGTCAATGTCAAAAAGCCCTTATCTGGAATCAAGGTGTTTCTGCGTGCTGCGCCGGCCCAAAGAGTGCCCGGCTGAAAACGACAACGCAGTCATGTCGGGTGCCACTGTCTGCACCAGCTCAGAAAGTTTTGAGCAGATATCTCCTTCCATTCGGCCGGAATTGCAAGAAGTTTGTGCATCTTCTATGTTCGTCGCGGTCAATGGCAAAAGGCGCTTATCTTCAATCTAGGTGTTTCTGCGTGCTGCTCCGGCCCAAAGAGTGCTCGGCGGAAAACGACAACGCAGGCATGTCGGGTGCCACTGTCTACACCTGCACAGAAAGTTTTGAGCAGATATCTCCTTCCATTCGGCCGCCATTGCAAGAAGTTTGTGCATCTTCTATGTTCGTCGCGGTCAATGGCAAAAGGCGCTTATCTTCAATCTAGGTGTTTCTGCGTGCTGCGCCGGCCCAAAGAGTGCCCGGCGGAAAACGACAACGCAGGCATGTCGGGTGCCACTGTCTACACCTGCACAGAAAATTGTGAGCAGATATCTCCTTCCGTTCGGCCGGAATTGAAAGAAGTTTGTGCATCTTCAATGTTGGTCGCGGTCAATGACAAAAAGACGCTTATCTTCAATCTAGGTGTTTCTGCGTGCTGCTCCGGCCCAAAGAGTGCCCGGCTGAAAACGACAACGCAGGCATGTCGGGTGCCACTGTCTGCACCTGCACAGAATGTTTTGAGCAGATATCTTCTTTCGTTCGGCCGGAATTGCAAGACGTTTGTGCATCTTCAATATTGGTCACGGTCAATGTCAAAAAGCCCTTATCTGCAATCTAGGTGTTTCTGCGTGCTGCGCCGGCCCAAAGAGTGCCCGGCTGAAAACGACAACGCAGTCATGTCGGGTGCCACTGTCTGCACCAGCTCAGAAAGTTTTGAGCAGATATCTCCTTCCATTCGGCCGGAATTGCAAGAAGTTTGTGCATCTTCTATGTTCGTCGCGGTCAATGGCAAAAGGCGCTTATCTTCAATCTAGGTGTTTCTGCGTGCTGCGCCGGCCCAAAGAGTGCCCGGCGGAAAACGACAACGCAGGCATGTTGAGTGCCACTGTCTACACCTGCACAGAAAGTTTTGAGCAGATATCTCCTTCTATTCCGCCGGAATTGCAAGAAGTTTGTGCATCTTCTATGTTCGTCGCGGTCAATGGCAAAAGGCGCTTATCTTCAATCTAGGTGTTTCTGCGTGCTGCGCCGGCCCAAAGAGTGCCCGGCTGAAAACGACAACGCAGGCATGTCGGGTGCCACTGTCTGCACCTGCACAGAAAGTTGTGAGCAGATATCTCCTTCCGTTCGGCCGGAATTGAAATAAGTTTGTGCATCTTCAATGTTGGTCGCGGTCAATGACAAAAAGGCGCTTATCTTCAATCTAGGTGTTTCTGCGTGCTGCTCCGGCCCAAAGAGTGCCCGGCTGAAAACGACAACGCAGGCATGTCGGGTGCCACTGTCTGCACCTGCACAGAAAGTTTTGAGCAGATATCTTCTTTCGTTCGGCCGGAATTGCAAGACGTTTGTGCATCTTCAATATTGGTCACGATCAATGTCAAAAAGCCCTTATCTGCAATCTAGGTGTTTCTGCGTGCTGCGCCGGCCCAAAGAGTGCCCGGCTGAAAACGACAACGCAGGCATGTCGGGTGCCACTGTCTGCACCTGCACAGAATGTTTTGAGCAGATATCTTCTTTCGTTCGGCCGGAATTGCAAGACGTTTGTGCATCTTCAATATTGGTCACGGTCAATGTCAAAAAGCCCTTATCTGCAATTTAGGTGTTTCGGCGTGCTGCGCCGGCCCAAAGAGTGCCCGGCTGAAAACGACAACGCAGGCATGTCGGGTGCCACTGTCTGCACCTGCACAGAAAGTTTTGAGCAGATATCTCCTTCCATTCGGCCGGAATTGCAAGAAGTTTGTGCATCTTCTCTGTTCGTCGCGGTCAATGGCAAAAGGCGCTTATCTTCAATCTAGGTGTTTCTGCGTGCTGCTCCGGCCCAAAGAGTGCCCGGCGGAAAACGACAACGCAGGCATGTCGAGTTCCACTGTCTACACCTGCACAGAAAGTTTTGAGCAGATATCTCCTTCTATTCCGCCGGAATTGCAAGAAGTTTGTGCATCTTCTCTGTTCGTCGCGGTCAATGGCAAAAGGCGCTTATCTTCAATCTAGGTGTTTCTGCGTGCTGCGCCGGCCCAAAGAGTGCCCGGCGGAAAACGACAACGCAGGCATGTCGGGTGCCACTGTCTGCACCTGCACAGTAAGTTGTGAGCAGATATCTCCTTCCATTCGGCCGGAATTGCAAGACGTTTGTGCATCTTCAATATTGGTCACGGTCAATGTCAAAAAGCCCTTATCTGGAATCTAGGTGTTTCTGCGTGCTGCGCCGGCCCAAAGAGTGCCCGGCTGAAAACGACAACGCAGGCATGTCGGGTGCCACTGTCTGCACCAGCTCAGAAAGTTTTGAGCAGATATCTCCTTCCATTCGGCCGGAATTGCAAGAAGTTTGTGCATCTTCTATGTTCGTCGCGGTCAATGGCAAAAGGCGCTTATCTTCAATATAGGTGTTTCTGCGTGCTGCTCCGGCCCAAAGAGTGCCCGGTGGAAAACGACAACGCAGGCATGTCGGGTGCCACTGTCTGCACCTGCACAGAAAGTTGTGAGCAGATATCTCCTTCCATTCGGCCGGAATTGCAAGACGTTTGTGCATCTTCAATATTGGTCACGGTCAATGTCAAAAAGCCCTTATCTGCAATCTAGGTGTTTCTGCGTGCTGCGCCGGCCCAAAGAGTGCCCGGCTGAAAACGACAACGCAGGCATGTCGGGTGCCACTGTCTGCACCAGCTCAGAAAGTTTTGAGCAGATATCTCCTTCCATTCGGCCGGAATTACAAGAAGTTTGTGCATCTTCTATGTTCGTCGCGGTCAATGGCAAAAGGCGCTTATCTTCAATGTAGGTGTTTCTGCGTGCTGCGCCGGCCCAAAGAGTGCCCGGCGGAAAACGACAACGCAGGCATGTCGGGTGCCACTGTCTGCAACTGCACAGAAAGTTGTGAGCAGATATCTCCTTCCATTCGGCCGGAATTGCAAGACGTTTGTGCATCTTCCATATTGGTCACAGTCAATGTCAAAAAGCCCTTATCTGCAATCTAGGTGTTTCTGCGTGCTGCGCCGGCCCAAAGAGTGCCCGGCTGAAAACGACAACGCAGGCATGTCGGGTGCCACTGTTTGCACCAGCTCAGAAAGTTTTGAGCAGATATCTCCTTCCATTCGGCCGGAATTGCAAGAAGTTTGTACATCTTCTATGTTCGTTGCGGTCAATGGCAAAAGGCGCTTATCTTCAATCTAGGTGTTTCTGCGTGCTGCTCCGGCCCAAAGAGTGCCCGGCGGAAAACGACAACGCAGGCATGTCGAGTGCCACTGTCTACACTTGCACAGAAAGTTTTGAGCAGATATCTCCTTCTATTCGGCCGGAATTGCAAGAAGTTTGTGCATCTTCTATGTTCGTCGCGGTCAATGGCAAAAGGCGCTTATCTTCAATCTAGGTGTTTCTGCGTGCTGCGCCGGCCCAAAGAGTGCCCGGCGGAAAACGACAACGCAGGCATGTCGGGTGCCACTGTCTGCACCTGCACAGAAAGTTTTGAGCAGATATCTTCTTTCGTTCGGCCGGAATTGCAAGACGTTTGTGCATCTTCAATATTGGTCACGATCAATGTCAAAAAGCCCTTATCTGCAATCTAGGTGTTTCTGCGTGCTGCGCCGGCCCAAAGAGTGCCCGGCTGAAAACGACAACGCAGGCATGTCGGGTGCCACTGTCTGCACCAGCTCAGAAAGTTTTGAGCAGATATCTCCTTCCATTCGGCCGGAATTGCAAGAAGTTTGTGCATCTTCTATGTTCGTCGCGGTCAATGGCAAAAGGCACTTATCTTCAATCTAGGTGTTTCTGCGTGCTGCGCCGGCCCAAAGAGTGCCCGGCGGAAAACGACAACGCAGGCATGTCGGGTGCCACTGTCTACACCTGCACAGAAAATTGTGAGCAGATATCTCCTTCCGTTCGGCCGGAATTGAAAGAAGTTTGTGCATCTTCAATGTTGGTCGCGGTCAATAACAAAAAGACGCTTATCTTCAATCTAGGTGTTTCTGCGTGCTGCTCCGGCCCAAAGAGTGCCCGGCTGAAAACGACAACGCAGGCATGTCGGGTGCCACTGTCTGCACCTGCACAGAATGTTTTGAGCAGATATCTTCTTTCGTTCGGCCGGAATTGCAAGACGTTTGTGCATCTTCAATATTGGTCACGGTCAATGTCAAAAAGCCCTTATCTGCAATCTAGGTGTTTCTGCGTGATGCGCCGGCCCAAAGAGTGCCCGGCTGAAAACGACAACGCAGTCATGTCGGGTGCCACTGTCTGCACCAGCTCAGAAAGTTTTGAGCAGATATCTCCTTCCATTCGGCCGGAATTGCAAGAAGTTTGTGCATCTTCTCTGTTCGTCGCGGTCAATGGCAAAAGGCGCTTATCTTCAATCTAGGTGTTTCTGCGTGCTGCTCCGGCCCAAAGAGTGCACGGCGGAAACCGAAAACGCAGGCATGTCGGGTGCCACTGTCTACACTTGCACAGAAAGTTTTGAGCAGATATCTCCTTCCATTCGGCCGGGATTGCAAGAAGTTTGTGCATCTTCTATGTTCGTCGCGGTCAATGGCAAAAGGCGCTTATCTTCAATCTAGGTGTTTCTGCGTGCTGCGCCGGCCCAAAGAGTTCCCGGCGGAAAACGACAACGCAGGCATGTCGAGTGCCACTGTCTACACCTGCACAGAAAGTTTTGAGCAGATATCTCCTTCTATTCCGCCGGAATTGCAAGAAGTTTGTGCATCTTCTATGTTCGTCGCGGTCAATGGCAAAAGGCGCTTATCTTCAATCTAGGTGTTTCTGCGTGCTGCGCCGGCCCAAAGAGTGCCTGGCGGAAAACGACAACGCAGACATGTCGGGTGCCACTGTCTGCACCTGCACAGAAAGTTGTGAGCAGATATCTCCTTCCGTTCGGCCGGAATTGAAATAAGTTTGTGCATCTTCAATGTTGGTCGCGGTCAATGACAAAAAGGCGCTTATCTTCAATCTAGGTGTTTCTGCGTGCTGCTCCGGCCCAAAGAGTGCCCGGCTGAAAACGACAACGCAGGCATGTCGGGTGCCACTGTCTGCACCAGCACAGAAAGTTTTGAGCAGATATCTCCTTCCATTCGGCCGGAATTGCAAGAAGTTTGTGCATCTTCTATGTTCGTCGCGGTCAATAGCAATAGGCGCTTATCTTCAATCTAGGTGTTTCTGCGTGCTGCGCAAGCCCAAAGAGTGCCCGGCGGAAAACGACAACGCAGGCATGTCGGGTGCCACTGTCTACACCTGCACAGAAAATTGTGAGCAGATATCTCCTTCCGTTCGGCCGGAATTGAAAGAAGTTTGTGCATCTTCAATGTTGGTCGCGGTCAATGACAAAAAGACGCTTATCTTCAATCTAGGTGTTTTTGCGTGCTGCTCCGGCCCAAAGAGTGCCCGGCTGAAAACGACAACGCAGGCATGTCGGGTGCCACTGTCTGCACCTGCACAGAATGTTTTGAGCAGATATCTTCTTTCGTTCGGCCGGAATTGCAAGACGTTTGTGCATCTTCAATATTGGTCACGGTCAATGTCAAAAAGCCCTTATCTGCAATTTAGGTGTATCGGCGTGCTGCGCCGGCCCAAAGAGTGCCCGGCTGAAAACGACAACGCAGGCATGTCGGGTGCCACTGTCTGCACCTGGACAGAAAGTTTTGAGCAGATATCTCCTTCCATTCGGCCGGAATTGCAAGAAGTTTGTGCATCTTCTCTGTTCGTCGCGGTCAATGGCAAAAGGCGCTTATCTTCAATCTAGGTGTTTCTGCGTGCTGCTCCGGCCCAAAGAGTGCCCGGCGGAAAACGACAACGCAGGCATGTCGAGTTCCACTGTCTACACCTGCACAGAAAGTTTTGAGCAGATATCTCCTTCTATTCCGCCGGAATTGCAAGAAGTTTGTGCATCTTCTATGTTCGTCGCGGTCAATGGCAAAAGGCGCTTATCTTCAATCTAGGTGTTTCTGCGTGCTGCGCCGGCCCAAAGAGTGCCCGGCGGAAAACGACAACGCAGTCATGTCGGGTGCCACTGTCTGCACCTGCACAGTAAGTTGTGAGCAGATATCTCCTTCCATTCGGCCGGAATTGCAAGACGTTTGTGCATCTTCAATATTGGTCACGGTCAATGTCAAAAAGCCCTTATCTGGAATCTAGGTGTTTCTGCGTGCTGCGCCGGCCCAAAGAGTGCCCGGCTGAAAACGACAACGCAGGCATGTCGGGTGCCACTGTCTGCACCAGCTCAGAAAGTTTTGAGCAGATATCTCCTTCCATTCGGCCGGAATTGCAAGAAGTTTGTGCATCTTCTATGTTCGTCGCGGTCAATGGCAAAAGGCGCTTATCTTCAATATAGGTGTTTCTGCGTGCTGCTCCGGCCCAAACAGTGCCCGGCGGAAAACGACAACGCAGGCATGTCGGGTGCCACTGTCTGCACCTGCACAGAAAGTTGTGAGCAGATATCTCCTTCCATTCGGCCGGAATTGCAAGACGTTTGTGCATCTTCAATATTGGTCACGGTCAATGTCAAAAAGCCCTTATCTGCAATCTAGGTGTTTCTGCGTGCTGCGCCGGCCCAAAGAGTGCCCGGCTGAAAACGACAACGCAGGCATGTCGGGTGCCACTGTCTGCACCAGCTCAGAAAGTTTTGAGCAGATATCTCCTTCCATTCGGCCGGAATTACAAGAAGTTTGTGCATCTTCTATGTTCGTCGCGGTCAATGGCAAAAGGCGCTTATCTTCAATGTAGATGTTTCTGCGTGCTGCGCCGGCCCAAAGAGTGCCCGGCGGAAAACGACAACGCAGGCATGTCGGGTGCCACTGTCTGCAACTGCACAGAAAGTTGTGAGCAGATATCTCCTTCCATTCGGCCGGAATTGCAAGACGTTTGTGCATCTTCCATATTGGTCACAGTCAATGTCAAAAAGCCCTTATCTGCAATCTAGGTGTTTCTGCGTGCTGCGCCGGCCCAAAGAGTGCCCGGCTGAAAACGACAACGCAGGCATGTCGGGTGCCACTGTTTGCACCAGCTCAGAAAGTTTTGAGCAGATATCTCCTTCCATTCGGCCGGAATTGCAAGAAGTTTGTACATCTTCTATGTTCGTTGCGGTCAATGGCAAAAGGCGCTTATCTTCAATCTAGGTGTTTCTGCGTGCTGCTCCGGCCCAAAGAGTGCCCGGCGGAAAACGACAACGCAGGCATGTCGAGTGCCACTGTCTACACTTGCACAGAAAGTTTTGAGCAGATATCTCCTTCTATTCGGCCGGAATTGCAAGAAGTTTGTGCATCTTCTATGTTCGTCGCGGTCAATGGCAAAAGGCGCTTATCTTTAATCTAGGTGTTTCTGCGTGCTGCGCCGGCCCAAAGAGTGCCCGGCGGAAAACGACAACGCAGGCATGTCGGGTGCCACTGTCTGCACCTGCACAGAAAGTTGTGAGCAGATATCTCCTTCCGTTCGGCCGGAATTGAAATAAGTTTGTGCATCTTCAATGTTGGTCGCGGTCAATGACAAAAAGGCGCTTATCTTCAATCTAGGTGTTTCTGCGTGCTGCTCCGGCCCAAAGAGTGCCCGGCTGAAAACGACAACGCAGGCATGTCGGGTGCCACTGTCTGCACCTGCACAGAAAGTTTTGAGCAGATATCTTCTTTCATTCGGCCGGAATTGCAAGACGTTTGTGCATCTTCAATATTGGTCACGGTCAATGTCAAAAAGCCCTTATCTGCAATCTAGGTGTTTCTGCGTGCTGCGCCGGCCCAAAGAGTGCCCGGCTGAAAACGACAACGCAGGCATGTCGGGTGTCACTGTCTGCACCAGCTCAGAAAGTTTTGAGCAGATATCTCCTTCTATTCGGCCGGAATTGCAAGATGTTTGTGCATCTTCTATGTTCGTCGCGGTCAATGGCAAAAGGCGCTTATCTTCAATCTAGGTGTTTCTGCGTGCTGCTCCGGCCCAAAGAGTGCTCGGCGGAAAACGACAACGCAGGCATGTCGGGTGCCACTGTCTACACCTGCACAGAAAGTTTTGAGCAGATATCTCCTTCCATTCGGCCGGAATTGCAAGAAGTTTGTGCATCTTCTATGTTCGTCGCGGTCAATGGCAAAAGGCGCTTATCTTCAATCTAGGTGTTTCTGCGTGCTGCTCCGGCCCAAAGAGTGCACGGCGGAAACCGAAAACGCAGGCATGTCGGGTGCCACTGTCTACACTTGCACAGAAAGTTTTGAGCAGATATCTCCTTCCATTCGGCCGGGATTGCAAGAAGTTTGTGCATCTTCTATGTTCGTCGCGGTCAATGGCAAAAGGCGCTTATCTTCAATCTAGGTGTTTCTGCGTGCTGCGCCGGCCCAAAGAGTTCCCGGCGGAAAACGACAACGCAGGCATGTCGAGTGCCACTGTCTACACCTGCACAGAAAGTTTTGAGCAGATATCTCCTTCTATTCCGCCGGAATTGCAAGAAGTTTGTGCATCTTCTATGTTCGTCGCGGTCAATGGCAAAAGGCGCTTATCTTCAATCTAGGTGTTTCTGCGTGCTGCGCCGGCCCAAAGAGTGCCTGGCGGAAAACGACAACGCAGACATGTCGGGTGCCACTGTCTGCACCTGCACAGAAAGTTGTGAGCAGATATCTCCTTCCGTTCGGCCGGAATTGAAATAAGTTTGTGCATCTTCAATGTTGGTCGCGGTCAATGACAAAAAGGCGCTTATCTTCAATCTAGGTGTTTCTGCGTGCTGCTCCGGCCCAAAGAGTGCCCGGCTGAAAACGACAACGCAGGCATGTCGGGTGCCACTGTCTGCACCTGCACAGAAAGTTTTGAGCAGATATCTTCTTTCGTTCGGCCGGAATTGCAAGACGTTTGTGCATCTTCAATATTGGTCACGGTCAATGTCAAAAAGCCCTTATCTGCAATCTAAGTGTTTCTGCGTGCTGCGCCGGCCCAAAGAGTGCCCGGCTGAAAACGACAACGCAGTCATGTCGGGTGCCACTGTCTGCACCAGCACAGAAAGTTTTGAGCAGATATCTCCTTCCATTCGGCCGGAATTGCAAGAAGTTTGTGCATCTTCTATGTTCGTCGCGGTCAATAGCAATAGGCGCTTATCTTCAATCTAGGTGTTTCTGCGTGCTGCGCAAGCCCAAAGAGTGCCCGGCGGAAAACGACAACGCAGGCATGTCGGGTGCCACTGTCTACACCTGCACAGAAAATTGTGAGCAGATATCTCCTTCCGTTCGGCCGGAATTGAAAGAAGTTTGTGCATCTTCAATGTTGGTCGCGGTCAATGACAAAAAGACGCTTATCTTCAATCTAGGTGTTTTTGCGTGCTGCTCCGGCCCAAAGAGTGCCCGGCTGAAAACGACAACGCAGGCATGTCGGGTGCCACTGTCTGCACCTGCACAGAATGTTTTGAGCAGATATCTTCTTTCGTTCGGCCGGAATTGCAAGACGTTTGTGCATCTTCAATATTGGTCACGGTCAATGTCAAAAAGCCCTTATCTGCAATTTAGGTGTTTCGGCGTGCTGCGCCGGCCCAAAGAGTGCCCGGCTGAAAACGACAACGCAGGCATGTCGGGTGCCACTGTCTGCACCTGGACAGAAAGTTTTGAGCAGATATCTCCTTCCATTCGGCCGGAATTGCAAGAAGTTTGTGCATCTTCTCTGTTCGTCGCGGTCAATGGCAAAAGGCGCTTATCTTCAATCTAGGTGTTTCTGCGTGCTGCTCCGGCCCAAAGAGTGCCCGGCGGAAAACGACAACGCAGGCATGTCGAGTTCCACTGTCTACACCTGCACAGAAAGTTTTGAGCAGATATCTCCTTCTATTCCGCTGGAATTGCAAGAGGTTTGTGCATCTTCTATGTTCGTCGCGGTCAATGGCAAAAGGCGCTTATCTTCAATCTAGGTGTTTCTGCGTGCTGCGCCGGCCCAAAGAGTGCCCGGCGGAAAACGACAACGCAGGCATGTCGGGTGCCACTGTCTGCACCTGCACAGTAAGTTGTGAGCAGATATCTCCTTCCATTCGGCCGGAATTGCAAGACGTTTGTGCATCTTCAATATTGGTCACGGTCAATGTCAAAAAGCCCTTATCTGGAATCTAGGTGTTTCTGCGTGCTGCGCCGGCCCAAAGAGTGCCCGGCTGAAAACGACAACGCAGGCATGTCGGGTGCCACTGTCTGCACCAGCTCAGAAAGTTTTGAGCAGATATCTCCTTCCATTCGGCCGGAATTGCAAGAAGTTTGTGCATCTTCTATGTTCGTCGCGGTCAATGGCAAAAGGCGCTTATCTTCAATATAGGTGTTTCTGCGTGCTGCTCCGGCCCAAAGAGTGCCCGGCGGAAAACGACAACGCAGGCATGTCGGGTGCCACTGTCTGCACCTGCACAGAAAGTTGTGAGCAGATATCTCCTTCCATTCGGCCGGAATTGCAAGACATTTGTGCATCTTCAATATTGGTCACGGTCAATGTCAAAAAGCCCTTATCTGCAATCTAGGTGTTTCTGCGTGCTGCGCCGGCCCAAAGAGTGCCCGGCTGAAAACGACAACGCAGGCATGTCGGGTGCCACTGTCTGCACCAGCTCAGAAAGTTTTGAGCAGATATCTCCTTCCATTCGGCCGGAATTACAAGAAGTTTGTGCATCTTCTATGTTCGTCGCGGTCAATGGCAAAAGGCGCTTATCTTTAATGTAGGTGTTTCTGCGTGCTGCGCCGGCCCAAAGAGTGCCCGGCGGAAAACGACAACGCAGGCATGTCGGGTGCCACTGTCTGCAACTGCACAGAAAGTTGTGAGCAGATATCTCCTTCCATTCGGCCGGAATTGCAAGACGTTTGTGCATCTTCCATATTGGTCACAGTCAATGTCAAAAAGCCCTTATCTGCAATCTAGGTGTTTCTGCGTACTGCGCCGGCCCAAAGAGTGCCCGGCTGAAAACGACAACGCAGGCATGTCGGGTGCCACTGTTTGCACCAGCTCAGAAAGTTTTGAGCAGATATCTCCTTCCATTCGGCCGGAATTGCAAGAAGTTTGTACATCTTCTATGTTCGTTGCGGTCAATGGCAAAAGGCGCTTATCTTCAATCTAGGTGTTTCTGCGTGCTGCTCCGGCCCAAAGAGTGCCCGGCGGAAAACGACAACGCAGGCATGTCGAGTGCCACTGTCTACACTTGCACAGAAAGTTTTGAGCAGATATCTCCTTCTATTCGGCCGGAATTGCAAGAAGTTTGTGCATCTTCTATGTTCGTCGCGGTCAATGGCAAAAGGCGCTTATCTTTAATCTAGGTGTTTCTGCGTGCTGCGCCGGCCCAAAGAGTGCCCGGCGGAAAACGACAACGCAGGCATGTCGGGTGCCACTGTCTGCACCTGCACAGAAAGTTGTGAGCAGATATCTCCTTCCGTTCGGCCGGAATTGAAATAAGTTTGTGCATCTTCAATGTTGGTCGCGGTCAATGACAAAAAGGCGCTTATCTTCAATCTAGGTGTTTCTGCGTGCTGCTCCGGCCCAAAGAGTGCCCGGCTGAAAACGACAACGCAGGCATGTCGGGTGCCACTGTCTGCACCTGCACAGAAAGTTTTGAGCAGATATCTTCTTTCATTCGGCCGGAATTGCAAGACGTTTGTGCATCTTCAATATTGGTCACGGTCAATGTCAAAAAGCCCTTATCTGCAATCTAGGTGTTTCTGCGTGCTGCGCCGGCCCAAAGAGTGCCCGGCTGAAAACGACAACGCAGGCATGTCGGGTGTCACTGTCTGCACCAGCTCAGAAAGTTTTGAGCAGATATCTCCTTCTATTCGGCCGGAATTGCAAGATGTTTGTGCATCTTCTATGTTCGTCGCGGTCAATGGCAAAAGGCGCTTATCTTCAATCTAGGTGTTTCTGCGTGCTGCTCCGGCCCAAAGAGTGCTCGGCGGAAAACGACAACGCAGGCATGTCGGGTGCCACTGTCTACACCTGCACAGAAAGTTTTGAGCAGATATCTCCTTCCATTCGGCCGGAATTTCAAGAAGTTTGTGCATCTTCTATGTTCGTCGCGGTCAATGGCAAAAGGCGCTTATCTTCAATCTAGGTGTTTCTGCGTGCTGCGCCGGCCCAAAGAGTGCCCGGCGGAAAACGACAACGCAGGCATGTCGGGTGCCACTGTCTGCACCTGCACAGAAAATTGTGAGCAGATATCTCCTTCCGTTCGGCCGGAATTGAAAGAAGTTTGTGCATCTTCAATGTTGGTCGCGGTCAATGACAAAAAGACGCTTATCTTCAATCTAGGTGTTTCTGCGTGCTGCTCCGGCCCAAAGAGTGCCCGGCTGAAAACGACAACGCAGGCATGTCGGGTGCCACTGTCTGCACCTGCACAGAATGTTTTGAGCAGATATCTTCTTTTGTTCGGCCGGAATTGCAAGACGTTTGTGCATCTTCAATATTGGTCACGGTCAATGTCAAAAAGCCCTTATCTGCAATCTAGGTGTTTCTGCGTGCTGCGCCGGCCCAAAGAGTGCCCGGCTGAAAACGACAACGCAGGCATGTCGGGTGTCACTGTCTGCACCAGCTCAGAAAGTTTTGAGCAGATATCTCCTTCCATTCGGCCGGAATTGCAAGAAGTTTGTGCATCTTCTATGTTCGTCGCGGTCAATGGCAAAAGGCGCTTATCTTCAATCTAGGTGTTTCTGCGTGCTGCGCCGGCCCAAAGAGTGCCCGGCGGAAAACGACAACGCAGGCATGTTGAGTGCCACTGTCTACACCTGCACAGAAAGTTTTGAGCAGATATCTCCTTCTATTCCGCCGGAATTGCAAGAAGTTTGTGCATCTTCTATGTTCGTCGCGGTCAATGGCAAAAGGCGCTTATCTTCAATCTAGGTGTTTCTGCGTGCTGCGCCGGCCCAAAGAGTGCCCGGCTGAAAACGACAACGCAGGCATG
Organism: Hyla sarda; assembly: GCF_029499605.1. NCBI lineage: Eukaryota > Metazoa > Chordata > Amphibia > Anura > Hylidae > Hyla > Hyla sarda. The sequence continues at coordinate 692,394 of NW_026610614.1, forward strand.
TCGGGTGCCACTGTCTGCACCTGCACAGAAAGTTGTGAGCAGATATCTCCTTCCGTTCGGCCGGAATTGAAATAAGTTTGTGCATCTTCAATGTTGGTCGCGGTCAATGACAAAAAGGCGCTTATCTTCAATCTAGGTGTTTCTGCGTGCTGCTCCGGCCCAAAGAGTGCCCGGCTGAAAACGACAACGCAGGCATGTCGGGTGCCACTGTCTGCACCTGCACAGAAAGTTTTGAGCAGATATCTTCTTTCGTTCGGCCGGAATTGCAAGACGTTTGTGCATCTTCAATATTGGTCACGATCAATGTCAAAAAGCCCTTATCTGCAATCTAGGTGTTTCTGCGTGCTGCGCCGGCCCAAAGAGTGCCCGGCTGAAAACGACAACGCAGGCATGTCGGGTGCCACTGTCTGCACCAGCTCAGAAAGTTTTGAGCAGATATCTCCTTCCATTCGGCCGGAATTGCAAGAAGTTTGTGCATCTTCTATGTTCGTCGCGGTCAATGGCAAAAGGCGCTTATCTTCAATCTAGGTGTTTCTGCGTGCTGCGCCGGCCCAAAGAGTGCCCGGCGGAAAACGACAACGCAGGCATGTCGGGTGCCACTGTCTACACCTGCACAGAAAATTGTGAGCAGATATCTCCTTCCGTTCGGCCGGAATTGAAAGAAGTTTGTGCATCTTCAATGTTGGTCGCGGTCAATAACAAAAAGACGCTTATCTTCAATCTAGGTGTTTCTGCGTGCTGCTCCGGCCCAAAGAGTGCCCGGCTGAAAACGACAACGCAGGCATGTCGGGTGCCACTGTCTGCACCTGCACAGAATGTTTTGAGCAGATATCTTCTTTCGTTCGGCCGGAATTGCAAGACGTTTGTGCATCTTCAACATTGGTCACGGTCAATGTCAAAAAGCCCTTATCTGCAATCTAGGTGTTTCTGCGTGATGCGCCGGCCCAAAGAGTGCCCGGCTGAAAACGACAACGCAGTCATGTCGGGTGCCACTGTCTGCACCAGCTCAGAAAGTTTTGAGCAGATATCTCCTTCCATTCGGCCGGAATTGCAAGAAGTTTGTGCATCTTCTCTGTTCGTCGCGGTCAATGGCAAAAGGCGCTTATCTTCAATCTAGGTGTTTCTGCGTGCTGCTCTGGCCCAAAGAGTTCCCGGCTGAAAACGACAACGCAGGCATGTCGGGTGCCACTGTCTGCACCTGCACAGAAAGTTTTGAGCAGATATCTCCTTCAATTCGGCCGGAATTGCAAGAAGTTTGTGCATCTTCTATGTTCGTCGCGGTCAATGGCAAAAGGCGCTTATCTTCAATCTAGGTGTTTCTGCGAGCTGCGCCGGCCCAAAGAGTGCCCGGCGGAAAACGACAACGCAGGCATGTCGGGTGCCACTGTCTACACCTGCACAGAAAATTGTGAGCAGATATCTCCTTCCGTTCGGCCGGAATTGAAAGAAGTTTGTGCATCTTCAATGTTGGTCGCGGTCAATGACAAAAAGACGCTTATCTTCAATTTAGGTGTTTCTGCGTGCTGCTCCGGCCCAAAGAGTGCCCGGCTGAAAACGACAACGCAGGCATGTCGGGTGCCACTGTCTGCACCTGCACAGAATGTTTTGAGCAGATATCTTCTTTCGTTCGGCCGGAATTGCAAGACGTTTGTGCATCTTCAATATTGGTCACGGTCAATGTCAAAAAGCCCTTATCTGGAATCAAGGTGTTTCTGCGTGCTGCGCCGGCCCAAAGAGTGCCCGGCTGAAAACGACAACGCAGTCATGTCGGGTGCCACTGTCTGCACCAGCTCAGAAAGTTTTGAGCAGATATCTCCTTCCATTCGGCCGGAATTGCAAGAAGTTTGTGCATCTTCTATGTTCGTCGCGGTCAATGGCAAAAGGCGCTTATCTTCAATCTAGGTGTTTCTGCGTGCTGCTCCGGCCCAAAGAGTGCTCGGCGGAAAACGACAACGCAGGCATGTCGGGTGCCACTGTCTACACCTGCACAGAAAGTTTTGAGCAGATATCTCCTTCCATTCGGCCGCCATTGCAAGAAGTTTGTGCATCTTCTATGTTCGTCGCGGTCAATGGCAAAAGGCGCTTATCTTCAATCTAGGTGTTTCTGCGTGCTGCGCCGGCCCAAAGAGTGCCCGGCGGAAAACGACAACGCAGGCATGTCGGGTGCCACTGTCTACACCTGCACAGAAAATTGTGAGCAGATATCTCCTTCCGTTCGGCCGGAATTGAAAGAAGTTTGTGCATCTTCAATGTTGGTCGCGGTCAATGACAAAAAGACGCTTATCTTCAATCTAGGTGTTTCTGCGTGCTGCTCCGGCCCAAAGAGTGCCCGGCTGAAAACGACAACGCAGGCATGTCGGGTGCCACTGTCTGCACCTGCACAGAATGTTTTGAGCAGATATATTCTTTCGTTCGGCCGGAATTGCAAGACGTTTGTGCATCTTCAATATTGGTCACGGTCAATGTCAAAAAGCCCTTATCTGCAATCTAGGTGTTTCTGCGTGCTGCGCCGGCCCAAAGAGTGCCCGGCTGAAAACGACAACGCAGTCATGTCGGGTGCCACTGTCTGCACCAGCTCAGAAAGTTTTGAGCAGATATCTCCTTCCATTCGGCCGGAATTGCAAGATGTTTGTGCATCTTCTATGTTCGTCGCGGTCAATGGCAAAAGGCGCTTATCTTCAATCTAGGTGTTTCTGCGTGCTGCTCCGGCCCAAAGAGTGCTCGGCGGAAAACGACAACGCAGGCATTTCGGGTGCCACTGTCTACACCTGCACAGAAAGTTTTGAGCAGATATCTCCTTCCATTCGGCCGGAATTGCAAGAAGTTTGTGCATCTTCTATGTTCGTCGCGGTCAATGGCAAAAGGCGCTTATCTTCAATCTAGGTGTTTCTGCGTGCTGCGCCGGCCCAAAGAGTGCCCGGCGGAAAACGACAACGCAGGCATGTCGGGTGCCACTGTCTGCTCCTGCACAGAAAATTGTGAGCAGATATCTCCTTCCGTTCGGCCGGAATTGAAAGAAGTTTGTGCATCTTCAATGTTGGTCGCGGTCAATGACAAAAAGACGCTTATCTTCAATCTAGGTGTTTCTGCGTGCTGCTCCGGCCCAAAGAGTGCCCGGCTGAAAACGACAACGCAGGCATGTCGGGTGCCACTGTCTGCACCTGCACAGAATGTTTTGAGCAGATATCTTCTTTCGTTCGGCCGGAATTGCAAGACGTTTGTGCATCTTCAATATTGGTCACGGTCAATGTCAAAAAGCCCTTATCTGCAATCTAGGTGTTTCTGCGTGCTGCGCCGGCCCAAAGAGTGCCCGGCTGAAAACGACAACGCAGTCATGTCGGGTGCCACTGTCTGCACCAGCTCAGAAAGTTTTGAGCAGATATCTCCTTCCATTCGGCCGGAATTGCAAGAAGTTTGTGCATCTTCTATGTTCGTCGCGGTCAATGGCAAAAGGCGCTTATCTTCAATCTAGGTGTTTCTGCGTGCTGCGCCGGCCCAAAGAGTGCCCGGCGGAAAACGACAACGCAGGCATGTTGAGTGCCACTGTCTACACCTGCACAGAAAGTTTTGAGCAGATATCTCCTTCTATTCCGCCGGAATTGCAAGAAGTTTGTGCATCTTCTATGTTCGTCGCGGTCAATGGCAAAAGGCGCTTATCTTCAATCTAGGTGTTTCTGCGTGCTGCTCCGGCCCAAAGAGTGCTCGGCGGAAAACGACAACGCAGGCATGTCGGGTGCCACTGTCTACACCTGCACAGAAAGTTTTGAGCAGATATCTCCTTCCATTCGGCCGCCATTGCAAGAAGTTTGTGCATCTTCTATGTTCGTCGCGGTCAATGGCAAAAGGCGCTTATCTTCAATCTAGGTGTTTCTGCGTGCTGCGCCGGCCCAAAGAGTGCCCGGCGGAAAACGACAACGCAGGCATGTCGGGTGCCACTGTCTACACTTGCACAGAAAGTTTTGAGCAGATATCTCCTTCCATTCGGCCGGGATTGCAAGAAGTTTGTGCATCTTCTATGTTCGTCGCGGTCAATGGCAAAAGGCGCTTATCTTCAATCTAGGTGTTTCTGCGTGCTGCGCCGGCCCAAAGAGTTCCCGGCGGAAAACGACAACGCAGGCATGTCGAGTGCCACTGTCTACACCTGCACAGAAAGTTTTGAGCAGATATCTCCTTCTATTCCGCCGGAATTGCAAGAAGTTTGTGCATCTTCTATGTTCGTCGCGGTCAATGGCAAAAGGCGCTTATCTTCAATCTAGGTGTTTCTGCGTGCTGCGCCGGCCCAAAGAGTGCCTGGCGGAAAACGACAACGCAGACATGTCGGGTGCCACTGTCTGCACCTGCACAGAAAGTTGTGAGCAGATATCTCCTTCCGTTCGGCCGGAATTGAAATAAGTTTGTGCATCTTCAATGTTGGTCGCGGTCAATGACAAAAAGGCGCTTATCTTCAATCTAGGTGTTTCTGCGTGCTGCTCCGGCCCAAAGAGTGCCCGGCTGAAAACGACAACGCAGGCATGTCGGGTGCCACTGTCTGCACCTGCACAGAAAGTTTTGAGCAGATATCTTCTTTCGTTCGGCCGGAATTGCAAGACGTTTGTGCATCTTCAATATTGGTCACGGTCAATGTCAAAAAGCCCTTATCTGCAATCTAAGTGTTTCTGCGTGCTGCGCCGGCCCAAAGAGTGCCCGGCTGAAAACGACAACGCAGGCATGTCGGGTGCCACTGTCTGCACCAGCACAGAAAGTTTTGAGCAGATATCTCCTTCCATTCGGCCGGAATTGCAAGAAGTTTGTGCATCTTCTATGTTCGTCGCGGTCAATAGCAATAGGCGCTTATCTTCAATCTAGGTGTTTCTGCGTGCTGCGCAAGCCCAAAGAGTGCCCGGCGGAAAACGACAACGCAGGCATGTCGGGTGCAACTGTCTACACCTGCACAGAAAATTGTGAGCAGATATCTCCTTCCGTTCGGCCGGAATTGAAAGAAGTTTGTGCATCTTCAATGTTGGTCGCGGTCAATGACAAAAAGACGCTTATCTTCAATCTAGGTGTTTTTGCGTGCTGCTCCGGCCCAAAGAGTGCCCGGCTGAAAACGACAACGCAGGCATGTCGGGTGCCACTGTCTGCACCTGCACAGAATGTTTTGAGCAGATATCTTCTTTCGTTCGGCCGGAATTGCAAGACGTTTGTGCATCTTCAATATTGGTCACGGTCAATGTCAAAAAGCCCTTATCTGCAATTTAGGTGTTTCGGCGTGCTGCGCCGGCCCAAAGAGTGCCCGGCTGAAAACGACAACGCAGGCATGTCGGGTGCCACTGTCTGCACCTGGACAGAAAGTTTTGAGCAGATATCTCCTTCCATTCGGCCGGAATTGCAAGAAGTTTGTGCATCTTCTCTGTTCGTCGCGGTCAATGGCAAAAGGCGCTTATCTTCAATCTGGGTGTTTCTGCGTGCTGCTCCGGCCCAAAGAGTGCCCGGCGGAAAACGACAACGCAGGCATGTCGAGTTCCACTGTCTACACCTGCACAGAAAGTTTTGAGCAGATATCTCCTTCTATTCCGCCGGAATTGCAAGAAGTTTGTGCATCTTCTATGTTCGTCGCGGTCAATGGCAAAAGGCGCTTATCTTCAATCTAGGTGTTTCTGCGTGCTGCGCCGGCCCAAAGAGTGCCCGGCGGAAAACGACAACGCAGTCATGTCGGGTGCCACTGTCTGCACCTGCACAGTAAGTTGTGAGCAGATATCTCCTTCCATTCGGCCGGAATTGCAAGACGTTTGTGCATCTTCAATATTGGTCACGGTCAATGTCAAAAAGCCCTTATCTGGAATCTAGGTGTTTCTGCGTGCTGCGCCGGCCCAAAGAGTGCCCGGCTGAAAACGACAACGCAGGCATGTCGGGTGCCACTGTCTGCACCAGCTCAGAAAGTTTTGAGCAGATATCTCCTTCCATTCGGCCGGAATTGCAAGAAGTTTGTGCATCTTCTATGTTCGTCGCGGTCAATGGCAAAAGGCGCTTATCTTCAATATAGGTGTTTCTGCGTGCTGCTCCGGCCCAAAGAGTGCCCGGCGGAAAACGACAACGCAGGCATGTCGGGTGCCACTGTCTGCACCTGCACAGAAAGTTGTGAGCAGATATCTCCTTCCATTCGGCCGGAATTGCAAGACGTTTGTGCATCTTCAATATTGGTCACGGTCAATGTCAAAAAGCCCTTATCTGCAATCTAGGTGTTTCTGCGTGCTGCGCCGGCCCAAAGAGTGCCCGGCTGAAAACGACAACGCAGGCATGTCGGGTGCCACTGTCTGCACCAGCTCAGAAAGTTTTGAGCAGATATCTCCTTCCATTCGGCCGGAATTACAAGAAGTTTGTGCATCTTCTATGTTCGTCGCGGTCAATGGCAAAAGGCGCTTATCTTTAATGTAGGTGTTTCTGCGTGCTGCGCCGGCCCAAAGAGTGCCCGGCGGAAAACGACAACGCAGGCATGTCGGGTGCCACTGTCTGCAACTGCACAGAAAGTTGTGAGCAGATATCTCCTTCCATTCGGCCGGAATTGCAAGACGTTTGTGCATCTTCCATATTGGTCACAGTCAATGTCAAAAAGCCCTTATCTGCAATCTAGGTGTTTCTGCGTACTGCGCCGGCCCAAAGAGTGCCCGGCTGAAAACGACAACGCAGGCATGTCGGGTGCCACTGTTTGCACCAGCTCAGAAAGTTTTGAGCAGATATCTCCTTCCATTCGGCCGAAATTGCAAGAAGTTTGTACATCTTCTATGTTCGTTGCGGTCAATGGCAAAAGGCGCTTATCTTCAATCTAGGTGTTTCTGCGTGCTGCTCCGGCCCAAAGAGTGCCCGGCGGAAAACGACAACGCAGGCATGTCGAGTGCCACTGTCTACACTTGCACAGAAAGTTTTGAGCAGATATCTCCTTCTATTCGGCCGGAATTGCAAGAAGTTTGTGCATCTTCTATGTTCGTCGCGGTCAATGGCAAAAGGCGCTTATCTTTAATCTAGGTGTTTCTGCGTGCTGCGCCGGCCCAAAGAGTGCCCGGCGGAAAACGACAACGCAGGCATGTCGGGTGCCACTGTCTGCACCTGCACAGAAAGTTGTGAGCAGATATCTCCTTCCGTTCGGCCGGAATTGAAATAAGTTTGTGCATCTTCAATGTTGGTCGCGGTCAATGACAAAAAGGCGCTTATCTTCAATCTAGGTGTTTCTGCGTGCTGCTCCGGCCCAAAGAGTGCCCGGCTGAAAACGACAACGCAGGCATGTCGGGTGCCACTGTCTGCACCTGCACAGAAAGTTTTGAGCAGATATCTTCTTTCATTCGGCCGGAATTGCAAGACGTTTGTGCATCTTCAATATTGGTCACGGTCAATGTCAAAAAGCCCTTATCTGCAATCTAGGTGTTTCTGCGTGCTGCGCCGGCCCAAAGAGTGCCCGGCTGAAAACGACAACGCAGGCATGTCGGGTGTCACTGTCTGCACCAGCTCAGAAAGTTTTGAGCAGATATCTCCTTCTATTCGGCCGGAATTGCAAGATGTTTGTGCATCTTCTATGTTCGTCGCGGTCAATGGCAAAAGGCGCTTATCTTCAATCTAGGTGTTTCTGCGTGCTGCTCCGGCCCAAAGAGTGCTCGGCGGAAAACGACAACGCAGGCATGTCGGGTGCCACTGTCTACACCTGCACAGAAAGTTTTGAGCAGATATCTCCTTCCATTCGGCCGGAATTGCAAGAAGTTTGTGCATCTTCTATGTTCGTCGCGGTCAATGGCAAAAGGCGCTTATCTTCAATCTAGGTGTTTCTGCGTGCTGCTCCGGCCCAAAGAGTGCACGGCGGAAACCGAAAACGCAGGCATGTCGGGTGCCACTGTCTACACTTGCACAGAAAGTTTTGAGCAGATATCTCCTTCCATTCGGCCGGGATTGCAAGAAGTTTGTGCATCTTCTATGTTCGTCGCGGTCAATGGCAAAAGGCGCTTATCTTCAATCTAGGTGTTTCTGCGTGCTGCGCCGGCCCAAAGAGTTCCCGGCGGAAAACGACAACGCAGGCATGTCGAGTGCCACTGTCTACACCTGCACAGAAAGTTTTGAGCAGATATCTCCTTCTATTCCGCCGGAATTGCAAGAAGTTTGTGCATCTTCTATGTTCGTCGCGGTCAATGGCAAAAGGCGCTTATCTTCAATCTAGGTGTTTCTGCGTGCTGCGCCGGCCCAAAGAGTGCCTGGCGGAAAACGACAACGCAGACATGTCGGGTGCCACTGTCTGCACCTGCACAGAAAGTTGTGAGCAGATATCTCCTTCCGTTCGGCCGGAATTGAAATAAGTTTGTGCATCTTCAATGTTGGTCGCGGTCAATGACAAAAAGGCGCTTATCTTCAATCTAGGTGTTTCTGCGTGCTGCTCCGGCCCAAAGAGTGCCCGGCTGAAAACGACAACGCAGGCATGTCGGGTGCCACTGTCTGCACCTGCACAGAAAGTTTTGAGCAGATATCTTCTTTCGTTCGGCCGGAATTGCAAGACGTTTGTGCATCTTCAATATTGGTCACGGTCAATGTCAAAAAGCCCTTATCTGCAATCTAAGTGTTTCTGCGTGCTGCGCCGGCCCAAAGAGTGCCCGGCTGAAAACGACAACGCAGGCATGTCGGGTGCCACTGTCTGCACCAGCACAGAAAGTTTTGAGCAGATATCTCCTTCCATTCGGCCGGAATTGCAAGAAGTTTGTGCATCTTCTATGTTCGTCGCGGTCAATAGCAATAGGCGCTTATCTTCAATCTAGGTGTTTCTGCGTGCTGCGCAAGCCCAAAGAGTGCCCGGCGGAAAACGACAACGCAGGCATGTCGGGTGCCACTGTCTACACCTGCACAGAAAATTGTGAGCAGATATCTCCTTCCGTTCGGCCGGAATTGAAAGAAGTTTGTGCATCTTCAATGTTGGTCGCGGTCAATGACAAAAAGACGCTTATCTTCAATCTAGGTGTTTTTGCGTGCTGCTCCGGCCCAAAGAGTGCCCGGCTGAAAACGACAACGCAGGCATGTCGGGTGCCACTGTCTGCACCTGCACAGAATGTTTTGAGCAGATATCTTCTTTCGTTCGGCCGGAATTGCAAGACGTTTGTGCATCTTCAATATTGGTCACGGTCAATGTCAAAAAGCCCTTATCTGCAATTTAGGTGTTTCGGCGTGCTGCGCCGGCCCAAAGAGTGCCCGGCTGAAAACGACAACGCAGGCATGTCGGGTGCCACTGTCTGCACCTGGACAGAAAGTTTTGAGCAGATATCTCCTTCCATTCGGCCGGAATTGCAAGAAGTTTGTGCATCTTCTCTGTTCGTCGCGGTCAATGGCAAAAGGCGCTTATCTTCAATCTAGGTGTTTCTGCGTGCTGCTCCGGCCCAAAGAGTGCCCGGCGGAAAACGACAACGCAGGCATGTCGAGTTCCACTGTCTACACCTGCACAGAAAGTTTTGAGCAGATATCTCCTTCTATTCCGCTGGAATTGCAAGAGGTTTGTGCATCTTCTATGTTCGTCGCGGTCAATGGCAAAAGGCGCTTATCTTCAATCTAGGTGTTTCTGCGTGCTGCGCCGGCCCAAAGAGTGCCCGGCGGAAAACGACAACGCAGGCATGTCGGGTGCCACTGTCTGCACCTGCACAGTAAGTTGTGAGCAGATATCTCCTTCCATTCGGCCGGAATTGCAAGACGTTTGTGCATCTTCAATATTGGTCACGGTCAATGTCAAAAAGCCCTTATCTGGAATCTAGGTGTTTCTGCGTGCTGCGCCGGCCCAAAGAGTGCCCGGCTGAAAACGACAACGCAGGCATGTCGGGTGCCACTGTCTGCACCAGCTCAGAAAGTTTTGAGCAGATATCTCCTTCCATTCGGCCGGAATTGCAAGAAGTTTGTGCATCTTCTATGTTCGTCGCGGTCAATGGCAAAAGGCGCTTATCTTCAATATAGGTGTTTCTGCGTGCTGCTCCGGCCCAAAGAGTGCCCGGCGGAAAACGACAACGCAGGCATGTCGGGTGCCACTGTCTGCACCTGCACAGAAAGTTGTGAGCAGATATCTCCTTCCATTCGGCCGGAATTGCAAGACGTTTGTGCATCTTCAATATTGGTCACGGTCAATGTCAAAAAGCCCTTATCTGCAATCTAGGTGTTTCTGCGTGCTGCGCCGGCCCAAAGAGTGCCCGGCTGAAAACGACAACGCAGGCATGTCGGGTGCCACTGTCTGCACCAGCTCAGAAAGTTTTGAGCAGATATCTCCTTCCATTCGGCCGGAATTACAAGAAGTTTGTGCATCTTCTATGTTCGTCGCGGTCAATGGCAAAAGGCGCTTATCTTTAATGTAGGTGTTTCTGCGTGCTGCGCCGGCCCAAAGAGTGCCCGGCGGAAAACGACAACGCAGGCATGTCGGGTGCCACTGTCTGCAACTGCACAGAAAGTTGTGAGCAGATATCTCCTTCCATTCGGCCGGAATTGCAAGACGTTTGTGCATCTTCCATATTGGTCACAGTCAATGTCAAAAAGCCCTTATCTGCAATCTAGGTGTTTCTGCGTACTGCGCCGGCCCAAAGAGTGCCCGGCTGAAAACGACAACGCAGGCATGTCGGGTGCCACTGTTTGCACCAGCTCAGAAAGTTTTGAGCAGATATCTCCTTCCATTCGGCCGAAATTGCAAGAAGTTTGTACATCTTCTATGTTCGTTGCGGTCAATGGCAAAAGGCGCTTATCTTCAATCTAGGTGTTTCTGCGTGCTGCTCCGGCCCAAAGAGTGCCCGGCGGAAAACGACAACGCAGGCATGTCGAGTGCCACTGTCTACACTTGCACAGAAAGTTTTGAGCAGATATCTCCTTCTATTCGGCCGGAATTGCAAGAAGTTTGTGCATCTTCTATGTTCGTCGCGGTCAATGGCAAAAGGCGCTTATCTTTAATCTAGGTGTTTCTGCGTGCTGCGCCGGCCCAAAGAGTGCCCGGCGGAAAACGACAACGCAGGCATGTCGGGTGCCACTGTCTGCACCTGCACAGAAAGTTGTGAGCAGATATCTCCTTCCGTTCGGCCGGAATTGAAATAAGTTTGTGCATCTTCAATGTTGGTCGCGGTCAATGACAAAAAGGCGCTTATCTTCAATCTAGGTGTTTCTGCGTGCTGCTCCGGCCCAAAGAGTGCCCGGCTGAAAACGACAACGCAGGCATGTCGGGTGCCACTGTCTGCACCTGCACAGAAAGTTTTGAGCAGATATCTTCTTTCATTCGGCCGGAATTGCAAGACGTTTGTGCATCTTCAATATTGGTCACGGTCAATGTCAAAAAGCCCTTATCTGCAATCTAGGTGTTTCTGCGTGCTGCGCCGGCCCAAAGAGTGCCCGGCTGAAAACGACAACGCAGGCATGTCGGGTGTCACTGTCTGCACCAGCTCAGAAAGTTTTGAGCAGATATCTCCTTCTATTCGGCCGGAATTGCAAGATGTTTGTGCATCTTCTATGTTCGTCGCGGTCAATGGCAAAAGGCGCTTATCTTCAATCTAGGTGTTTCTGCGTGCTGCTCCGGCCCAAAGAGTGCTCGGCGGAAAACGACAACGCAGGCATGTCGGGTGCCACTGTCTACACCTGCACAGAAAGTTTTGAGCAGATATCTCCTTCCATTCGGCCGGAATTGCAAGAAGTTTGTGCATCTTCTATGTTCGTCGCGGTCAATGGCAAAAGGCGCTTATCTTCAATCTAGGTGTTTCTGCGTGCTGCGCCGGCCCAAAGAGTGCCTGGCGGAAAACGACAACGCAGGCATGTCGGGTGCCACTGTCTGCACCTGCACAGAAAATTGTGAGCAGATATCTCCTTCCGTTCGGCCGGAATTGAAAGAAGTTTGTGCATCTTCAATGTTGGTCGCGGTCAATGACAAAAAGACGCTTATCTTCAATCTAGGTGTTTCTGCGTGCTGCTCCGGCCCAAAGAGTGCCCGGCTGAAAACGACAACGCAGGCATGTCGGGTGCCACTGTCTGCACCTGCACAGAATGTTTTGAGCAGATATCTTCTTTCGTTCGGCCGGAATTGCAAGACGTTTGTGCATCTTCAATATTGGTCACGGTCAATGTCAAAAAGCCCTTATCTGCAATCTAGGTGTTTCTGCGTGCTGCGCCGGCCCAAAGAGTGCCCGGCTGAAAACGACAACGCAGTCATGTCGGGTGCCACTGTCTGCACCAGCTCAGAAAGTTTTGAGCAGATATCTCCTTCCATTCGGCCGGAATTGCAAGAAGTTTGTGCATCTTCTATGTTCGTCGCGGTCAATGGCAAAAGGCGCTTATCTTCAATCTAGGTGTTTCTGCGTGCTGCGCCGGCCCAAAGAGTGCCCGGCGGAAAACGACAACGCAGGCATGTTGAGTGCCACTGTCTACACCTGCACAGAAAGTTTTGAGCAGATATCTCCTTCTATTCCGCCGGAATTGCAAGAAGTTTGTGCATCTTCTATGTTCGTCGCGGTCAATGGCAAAAGGCGCTTATCTTCAATCTAGGTGTTTCTGCGTGCTGCTCCGGCCCAAAGAGTGCTCGGCGGAAAACGACAACGCAGGCATGTCGGGTGCCACTGTCTACACCTGCACAGAAAGTTTTGAGCAGATATCTCCTTCCATTCGGCCGCCATTGCAAGAAGTTTGTGCATCTTCTATGTTCGTCGCGGTCAATGGCAAAAGGCGCTTATCTTCAATCTAGGTGTTTCTGCGTGCTGCGCCGGCCCAAAGAGTGCCCGGCGGAAAACGACAACGCAGGCATGTCGGGTGCCACTGTCTACACCTGCACAGAAAATTGTGAGCAGATATCTCCTTCCGTTCGGCCGGAATTGAAAGAAGTTTGTGCATCTTCAATGTTGGTCGCGGTCAATGACAAAAAGACGCTTATCTTCAATCTAGGTGTTTCTGCGTGCTGCTCCGGCCCAAAGAGTGCCCGGCTGAAAACGACAACGCAGGCATGTCGGGTGCCACTGTCTGCACCTGCACAGAATGTTTTGAGCAGATATCTTCTTTCGTTCGGCCGGAATTGCAAGACGTTTGTGCATCTTCAATATTGGTCACGGTCAATGTCAAAAAGCCCTTATCTGCAATCTAGGTGTTTCTGCGTGCTGCGCCGGCCCAAAGAGTGCCCGGCTGAAAACGACAACGCAGTCATGTCGGGTGCCACTGTCTGCACCAGCTCAGAAAGTTTTGAGCAGATATCTCCTTCCATTCGGCCGGAATTGCAAGAAGTTCGTGCATCTTCTATGTTCGTCGCGGTCAATGGCAAAAGGCGCTTATCTTCAATCTAGGTGTTTCTGCGTGCTGCGCCGGCCCAAAGAGTGCCCGGCGGAAAACGACAACGCAGGCATGTTGAGTGCCACTGTCTACACCTGCACAGAAAGTTTTGAGCAGATATCTCCTTCTATTCCGCCGGAATTGCAAGAAGTTTGTGCATCTTCTATGTTCGTCGCGGTCAATGGCAAAAGGCGCTTATCTTCAATCTAGGTGTTTCTGCGTGCTGCGCCGGCCCAAAGAGTGCCCGGCTGAAAACGACAACGCAGGCATGTCGGGTGCCACTGTCTGCACCTGCACAGAAAGTTGTGAGCAGATATCTCCTTCCGTTCGGCCGGAATTGAAATAAGTTTGTGCATCTTCAATGTTGGTCGCGGTCAATGACAAAAAGGCGCTTATCTTCAATCTAGGTGTTTCTGCGTGCTGCTCCGGCCCAAAGAGTGCCCGGCTGAAAACGACAACGCAGGCATGTCGGGTGCCACTGTCTGCACCTGCACAGAAAGTTTTGAGCAGATATCTTCTTTCGTTCGGCCGGAATTGCAAGACGTTTGTGCATCTTCAATATTGGTCACGATCAATGTCAAAAAGCCCTTATCTGCAATCTAGGTGTTTCTGCGTGCGGCGCCGGCCCAAAGAGTGCCCGGCTGAAAACGACAACGCAGGCATGTCGGGTGCCACTGTCTGCACCAGCTCAGAAAGTTTTGAGCAGATATCTCCTTCCATTCGGCCGGAATTGCAAGAAGTTTGTGCATCTTCTTTGTTCGTCGCGGTCAATGGCAAAAGGCGCTTATCTTCAATCTAGGTGTTTCTGCGTGCTGCGCCGGCCCAAAGAGTGCCCGGCGGAAAACGACAACGCAGGCATGTCGGGTGCCACTGTCTACACCTGCACAGAAAATTGTGAGCAGATATCTCCTTCCGTTCGGCCGGAATTGAAAGAAGTTTGTGCATCTTCAATGTTGGTCGCGGTCAATAACAAAAAGACGCTTATCTTCAATCTAGGTGTTTCTGCGTGCTGCTCCGGCCCAAAGAGTGCCCGGCTGAAAACGACAACGCAGGCATGTCGGGTGCCACTGTCTGCACCTGCACAGAATGTTTTGAGCAGATATCTTCTTTCGTTCGGCCGGAATTGCAAGACGTTTGTGCATCTTCAACATTGGTCACGGTCAATGTCAAAAAGCCCTTATCTGCAATCTAGGTGTTTCTGCGTGATGCGCCGGCCCAAAGAGTGCCCGGCTGAAAACGACAACGCAGTCATGTCGGGTGCCACTGTCTGCACCAGCTCAGAAAGTTTTGAGCAGATATCTCCTTCCATTCGGCCGGAATTGCAAGAAGTTTGTGCATCTTCTCTGTTCGTCGCGGTCAATGGCAAAAGGCGCTTATCTTCAATCTAGGTGTTTCTGCGTGCTGCTCCGGCCCAAAGAGTGCCCGGCGGAAAGCGAAAACGCAGTCATGTCGGGTGCCACTGTCTACACTTGCACAGAAAGTTTTGAGCAGATATCTCCTTCCATTCGGCCGGGATTGCAAGAAGTTTGTGCATCTTCTATGTTCGTCGCGGTCAATGGCAAAAGGCGCTTATCTTCAATCTAGGTGTTTCTGCGTGCTGCGCCGGCCCAAAGAGTGCCCGGCGGAAAACGACAACGCAGGCATGTCGAGTGCCACTGTCTACACCTGCACAGAAAGTTTTGAGCAGATATCTCCTTCTATTCCGCCGGAATTGCAAGAAGTTTGTGCATCTTCTATGTTCGTCGCGGTCAATGGCAAAAGGCGCTTATCTTCAATCTAGGTGTTTCTGCGTGCTGCGCCGGCCCAAAGAGTGTCTGGCGGAAAACGACAACGCAGACATGTCGGGTGCCACTGTCTGCACCTGCACAGAAAGTTGTGAGCAGATATCTCCTTCCGTTCGGCCGGAATTGAAATAAGTTTGTGCATCTTCAATGTTGGTCGCGGTCAATGACAAAAAGGCGCTTATCTTCAATCTAGGTGTTTCTGCGTGCTGCTCCGGCCCAAAGAGTGCCCGGCTGAAAACGACAACGCAGGCATGTCGGGTGCCACTGTCTGCACCTGCACAGAAAGTTTTGAGCAGATATCTTCTTTCGTTCGGCCGGAATTGCAAGACGTTTGTGCATCTTCAATATTGGTCACGGTCAATGTCAAAAAGCCCTTATCTGCAATCTAAGTGTTTCTGCGTGCTGCGCCGGCCCAAAGAGTGCCCGGCTGAAAACGACAACGCAGGCATGTCGGGTGCCACTGTCTGCACCAGCACAGAAAGTTTTGAGCAGATATCTCCTTCCATTCGGCCGGAATTGCAAGAAGTTTGTGCATCTTCTATGTTCGTCGCGGTCAATAGCAATAGGCGCTTATCTTCAATCTAGGTGTTTCTGCGTGCTGCGCAAGCCAAAAGAGTGCCCGGCGGAAAACGACAACGCAGGCATGTCGGGTGCCACTGTCTACACCTGCACAGAAAATTGTGAGCAGATATCTCCTTCCGTTCGGCCGGAATTGAAAGAAGTTTGTGCATCTTCAATGTTGGTCGCGGTCAATAACAAAAAGACGCTTATCTTCAATCTAGGTGTTTCTGCGTGCTGCTCCGGCCCAAAGAGTGCCCGGCTGAAAACGACAACGCAGGCATGTCGGGTGCCACTGTCTGCACCTGCACAGAATGTTTTGAGCAGATATCTTCTTTCGTTCGGCCGGAATTGCAAGACGTTTGTGCATCTTCAACATTGGTCACGGTCAATGTCAAAAAGCCCTTATCTGCAATCTAGGTGTTTCTGCGTGATGCGCCGGCCCAAAGAGTGCCCGGCTGAAAACGACAACGCAGTCATGTCGGGTGCCACTGTCTGCACCAGCTCAGAAAGTTTTGAGCAGATATCTCCTTCCATTCGGCCGGAATTGCAAGAAGTTTGTGCATCTTCTCTGTTCGTCGCGGTCAATGGCAAAAGGCGCTTATCTTCAATCTAGGTGTTTCTGCGTGCTGCTCTGGCCCAAAGAGTGCCCGGCTGAAAACGACAACGCAGGCATGTCGGGTGCCACTGTCTGCACCTGCACAGAAAGTTTTGAGCAGATATCTCCTTCAATTCGGCCGGAATTGCAAGAAGTTTGTGCATCTTCTATGTTCGTCGCGGTCAATGGCAAAAGGCGCTTATCTTCAATCTAGGTGTTTCTGCGTGCTGCGCCGGCCCAATGAGTGCCCGGCGGAAAACGACAACGCAGGCATGTCGGGTGCCACTGTCTACACCTGCACAGAAAATTGTGAGCAGATATCTCCTTCCGTTCGGCCGGAATTGAAAGAAGTTTGTGCATCTTCAATGTTGGTCGCGGTCAATGACAAAAAGACGCTTATCTTCAATTTAGGTGTTTCTGCGTGCTGCTCCGGCCCAAAGAGTGCCCGGCTGAAAACGACAACGCAGGCATGTCGGGTGCCACTGTCTGCACCTGCACAGAATGTTTTGAGCAGATATCTTCTTTCGTTCGGCCGGAATTGCAAGACGTTTGTGCATCTTCAATATTGGTCACGGTCAATGTCAAAAAGCCCTTATCTGGAATCAAGGTGTTTCTGCGTGCTGCGCCGGCCCAAAGAGTGCCCGGCTGAAAACGACAACGCAGTCATGTCGGGTGCCACTGTCTGCACCAGCTCAGAAAGTTTTGAGCAGATATCTCCTTCCATTCGGCCGGATTTTCAAGAAGTTTGTGCATCTTCTATGTTCGTCGCGGTCAATGGCAAAAGGCGCTTATCTTCAATCTAGGTGTTTCTGCGTGCTGCTCCGGCCCAAAGAGTGCTCGGCGGAAAACGACAACGCAGGCATGTCGGGTGCCACTGTCTACACCTGCACAGAAAGTTTTGAGCAGATATCTCCTTCCATTCGGCCGCCATTGCAAGAAGTTTGTGCATCTTCTATGTTCGTCGCGGTCAATGGCAAAAGGCGCTTATCTTCAATCTAGGTGTTTCTGCGTGCTGCGCCGGCCCAAAGAGTGCCCGGCGGAAAACGACAACGCAGGCATGTCGGGTGCCACTGTCTACACCTGCACAGAAAATTGTGAGCAGATATCTCCTTCCGTTCGGCCGGAATTGAAAGAAGTTTGTGCATCTTCAATGTTGGTCGCGGTCAATGACAAAAAGACGCTTATCTTCAATCTAGGTGTTTCTGCGTGCTGCTCCGGCCCAAAGAGTGCCCGGCTGAAAACGACAACGCAGGCATGTCGGGTGCCACTGTCTGCACCTGCACAGAATGTTTTGAGCAGATATCTTCTTTCGTTCGGCCGGAATTGCAAGACGTTTGTGCATCTTCAATATTGGTCACGGTCAATGTCAAAAAGCCCTTATCTGCAATCTAGGTGTTTCTGCGTGCTGCGCCGGCCCAAAGAGTGCCCGGCTGAAAACGACAACGCAGTCATGTCGGGTGCCACTGTCTGCACCAGCTCAGAAAGTTTTGAGCAGATATCTCCTTCCATTCGGCCGGAATTGCAAGAAGTTTGTGCATCTTCTATGTTCGTCGCGGTCAATGGCAAAAGGCGCTTATCTTCAATCTAGGTGTTTCTGCGTGCTGCGCCGGCCCAAAGAGTGCCCGGCGGAAAACGACAACGCAGGCATGTTGAGTGCCACTGTCTACACCTGCACAGAAAGTTTTGAGCAGATATCTCCTTCTATTCCGCCGGAATTGCAAGAAGTTTGTGCATCTTCTATGTTCGTCGCGGTCAATGGCAAAAGGCGCTTATCTTCAATCTAGGTGTTTCTGCGTGCTGCGCCGGCCCAAAGAGTGCCCGGCTGAAAACGACAACGCAGGCATGTCGGGTGCCACTGTCTGCACCTGCACAGAAAGTTGTGAGCAGATATCTCCTTCCGTTCGGCCGGAATTGAAATAAGTTTGTGCATCTTCAATGTTGGTCGCGGTCAATGACAAAAAGGCGCTTATCTTCAATCTAGGTGTTTCTGCGTGCTGCTCCGGCCCAAAGAGTGCCCGGCTGAAAACGACAACGCAGGCATGTCGGGTGCCACTGTCTGCACCTGCACAGAAAGTTTTGAGCAGATATCTTCTTTCGTTCGGCCGGAATTGCAAGACGTTTGTGCATCTTCAATATTGGTCACGATCAATGTCAAAAAGCCCTTATCTGCAATCTAGGTGTTTCTGCGTGCTGCGCCGGCCCAAAGAGTGCCCGGCTGAAAACGACAACGCAGGCATGTCGGGTGCCACTGTCTGCACCAGCTCAGAAAGTTTTGAGCAGATATCTCCTTCCATTCGGCCGGAATTGCAAGAAGTTTGTGCATCTTCTATGTTCGTCGCGGTCAATGGCAAAAGGCGCTTATCTTCAATCTAGGTGTTTCTGCGTGCTGCGCCGGCCCAAAGAGTGCCCGGCGGAAAACGACAACGCAGGCATGTCGCGTGCCACTGTCTACACCTGCACAGAAAATTGTGAGCAGATATCTCCTTCCGTTCGGCCGGAATTGAAAGAAGTTTGTGCATCTTCAATGTTGGTCGCGGTCAATAACAAAAAGACGCTTATCTTCAATCTAGGTGTTTCTGCGTGCTGCTCCGGCCCAAAGAGTGCCCGGCTGAAAACGACAACGCAGGCATGTCGGGTGCCACTGTCTGCACCTGCACAGAATGTTTTGAGCAGATATCTTCTTTCGTTCGGCCGGAATTGCAAGACGTTTGTGCATCTTCAACATTGGTCACGGTCAATGTCAAAAAGCCCTTATCTGCAATCTAGGTGTTTCTGCGTGATGCGCCGGCCCAAAGAGTGCCCGGCTGAAAACGACAACGCAGTCATGTCGGGTGCCACTGTCTGCACCAGCTCAGAAAGTTTTGAGCAGATATCTCCTTCCATTCGGCCGGAATTGCAAGAAGTTTGTGCATCTTCTCTGTTCGTCGCGGTCAATGGCAAAAGGCGCTTATCTTCAATCTAGGTGTTTCTGCGTGCTGCTCCGGCCCAAAGAGTGCCCGGCGGAAAGCGAAAACGCAGTCATGTCGGGTGCCACTGTCTACACTTGCACAGAAAGTTTTGAGCAGATATCTCCTTCCATTCGGCCGGGATTGCAAGAAGTTTGTGCATCTTCTATGTTCGTCGCGGTCAATGGCAAAAGGCGCTTATCTTCAATCTAGGTGTTTCTGCGTGCTGCGCCGGCCCAAAGAGTGCCCGGCTGAAAACGACAACGCAGGCATGTCGGGTGCCACTGTCTGCACCAGCTCAGAAAGTTTTGAGCAGATATCTCCTTCCATTCGGCCGGAATTGCAAGAAGTTTGTGCATCTTCTATGTTCGTCGCGGTCAATAGCAATAGGCGCTTATCTTCAATCTAGGTGTTTCTGCGTGCTGCGCAAGCCCAAAGAGTGCCCGGCGGAAAACGACAACGCAGGCATGTCGGGTGCCACTGTCTACACCTGCACAGAAAATTGTGAGCAGATATCTCCTTCCGTTCGGCCGGAATTGAAAGAAGTTTGTGCATCTTCAATGTTGGTCGCGGTCAATAACAAAAAGACGCTTATCTTCAATCTAGGTGTTTCTGCGTGCTGCTCCGGCCCAAAGAGTGCCCGGCTGAAAACGACAACGCAGGCATGTCGGGTGCCACTGTCTGCACCTGCACAGAATGTTTTGAGCAGATATCTTCTTTCGTTCGGCCGGAATTGCAAGACGTTTGTGCATCTTCAACATTGGTCACGGTCAATGTCAAAAAGCCCTTATCTGCAATCTAGGTGTTTCTGCGTGATGCGCCGGCCCAAAGAGTGCCCGGCTGAAAACGACAACGCAGTCATGTCGGGTGCCACTGTCTGCACCAGCTCAGAAAGTTTTGAGCAGATATCTCCTTCCATTCGGCCGGAATTGCAAGAAGTTTGTGCATCTTCTCTGTTCGTCGCGGGTCAATGGCAAAAGGCGCTTATCTTCAATCTAGGTGTTTCTGCGTGCTGCTCTGGCCCAAAGAGTGCCCGGCTGAAAACGACAACGCAGGCATGTCGGGTGCCACTGTCTGCACCTGCACAGAAAGTTTTGAGCAGATATCTCCTTCAATTCGGCCGGAATTGCAAGAAGTTTGTGCATCTTCTATGTTCGTCGCGGTCAATGGCAAAAGGCGCTTATCTTCAATCTAGGTGTTTCTGCGTGCTGCGCCGGCCCAATGAGTGCCCGGCGGAAAACGACAACGCAGGCATGTCGGGTGCCACTGTCTACACCTGCACAGAAAATTGTGAGCAGATATCTCCTTCCGTTCGGCCGGAATTGAAAGAAGTTTGTGCATCTTCAATGTTGGTCGCGGTCAATGACAAAAAGACGCTTATCTTCAATTTAGGTGTTTCTGCGTGCTGCTCCGGCCCAAAGAGTGCCCGGCTGAAAACGACAACGCAGGCATGTCGGGTGCCACTGTCTGCACCTGCACAGAATGTTTTGAGCAGATATCTTCTTTCGTTCGGCCGGAATTGCAAGACGTTTGTGCATCTTCAATATTGGTCACGGTCAATGTCAAAAAGCCCTTATCTGGAATCAAGGTGTTTCTGCGTGCTGCGCCGGCCCAAAGAGTGCCCGGCTGAAAACGACAACGCAGTCATGTCGGGTGCCACTGTCTGCACCAGCTCAGAAAGTTTTGAGCAGATATCTCCTTCCATTCGGCCGGAATTGCAAGAAGTTTGTGCATCTTCTATGTTCGTCGCGGTCAATGGCAAAAGGCGCTTATCTTCAATCTAGGTGTTTCTGCGTGCTGCTCCGGCCCAAAGAGTGCTCGGCGGAAAACGACAACGCAGGCATGTCGGGTGCCACTGTCTACACCTGCACAGAAAGTTTTGAGCAGATATCTCCTTCCATTCGGCCGCCATTGCAAGAAGTTTGTGCATCTTCTATGTTCGTCGCGGTCAATGGCAAAAGGCGCTTATCTTCAATCTAGGTGTTTCTGCGTGCTGCGCCGGCCCAAAGAGTGCCCGGCGGAAAACGACAACGCAGGCATGTCGGGTGCCACTGTCTACACCTGCACAGAAAATTGTGAGCAGATATCTCCTTCCGTTCGGCCGGAATTGAAAGAAGTTTGTGCATCTTCAATGTTGGTCGCGGTCAATGACAAAAAGACGCTTATCTTCAATCTAGGTGTTTCTGCGTGCTGCTCCGGCCCAAAGAGTGCCCGGCTGAAAACGACAACGCAGGCATGTCGGGTGCCACTGTCTGCACCTGCACAGAATGTTTTGAGCAGATATCTTCTTTCGTTCGGCCGGAATTGCAAGACGTTTGTGCATCTTCAATATTGGTCACGGTCAATGTCAAAAAGCCCTTATCTGCAATCTAGGTGTTTCTGCGTGCTGCGCCGGCCCAAAGAGTGCCCGGCTGAAAACGACAACGCAGTCATGTCGGGTGCCACTGTCTGCACCAGCTCAGAAAGTTTTGAGCAGATATCTCCTTCCATTCGGCCGGAATTGCAAGAAGTTTGTGCATCTTCTATGTTCGTCGCGGTCAATGGCAAAAGGCGCTTATCTTCAATCTAGGTGTTTCTGCGTGCTGCGCCGGCCCAAAGAGTGCCCGGCGGAAAACGACAACGCAGGCATGTTGAGTGCCACTGTCTACACCTGCACAGAAAGTTTTGAGCAGATATCTCCTTCTATTCCGCCGGAATTGCAAGAAGTTTGTGCATCTTCTATGTTCGTCGCGGTCAATGGCAAAAGGCGCTTATCTTCAATCTAGGTGTTTCTGCGTGCTGCGCCGGCCCAAAGAGTGCCCGGCTGAAAACGACAACGCAGGCATGTCGGGTGCCACTGTCTGCACCTGCACAGAAAGTTGTGAGCAGATATCTCCTTCCGTTCGGCCGGAATTGAAATAAGTTTGTGCATCTTCAATGTTGGTCGCGGTCAATGACAAAAAGGCGCTTATCTTCAATCTAGGTGTTTCTGCGTGCTGCTCCGGCCCAAAGAGTGCCCGGCTGAAAACGACAACGCAGGCATGTCGGGTGCCACTGTCTGCACCTGCACAGAAAGTTTTGAGCAGATATCTTCTTTCGTTCGGCCGGAATTGCAAGACGTTTGTGCATCTTCAATATTGGTCACGATCAATGTCAAAAAGCCCTTATCTGCAATCTAGGTGTTTCTGCGTGCTGCGCCGGCCCAAAGAGTGCCCGGCTGAAAACGACAACGCAGGCATGTCGGGTGCCACTGTCTGCACCTGCACAGAATGTTTTGAGCAGATATCTTCTTTCGTTCGGCCGGAATTGCAAGACGTTTGTGCATCTTCAATATTGGTCACGGTCAATGTCAAAAAGCCCTTATCTGCAATTTAGGTGTTTCGGCGTGCTGCGCCGGCCCAAAGAATGCCCGGCTGAAAACGACAACGCAGGCATGTCGGGTGCCACTGTCTGCACCTGCACAGAAAGTTTTGAGCAGATATCTCCTTCCATTCGGCCGGAATTGCAAGAAGTTTGTGCATCTTCTCTGTTCGTCGCGGTCAATGGCAAAAGGCGCTTATCTTCAATCTAGGTGTTTCTGCGTGCTGCTCCGGCCCAAAGAGTGCCCGGCGGAAAACGACAACGCAGGCATGTCGAGTTCCACTGTCTACACCTGCACAGAAAGTTTTGAGCAGATATCTCCTTCTATTCCGCCGGAATTGCAAGAAGTTTGTGCATCTTCTCTGTTCGTCGCGGTCAATGGCAAAAGGCGCTTATCTTCAATCTAGGTGTTTCTGCGTGCTGCGCCGGCCCAAAGAGTGCCCGGCGGAAAACGACAACGCAGGCATGTCGGGTGCCACTGTCTGCACCTGCACAGTAAGTTGTGAGCAGATATCTCCTTCCATTCGGCCGGAATTGCAAGACGTTTGTGCATCTTCAATATTGGTCACGGTCAATGTCAAAAAGCCCTTATCTGGAATCTAGGTGTTTCTGCGTGCTGCGCCGGCCCAAAGAGTGCCCGGCTGAAAACGACAACGCAGGCATGTCGGGTGCCACTGTCTGCACCAGCTCAGAAAGTTTTGAGCAGATATCTCCTTCCATTCGGCCGGAATTGCAAGAAGTTTGTGCATCTTCTATGTTCGTCGCGGTCAATGGCAAAAGGCGCTTATCTTCAATATAGGTGTTTCTGCGTGCTGCTCCGGCCCAAAGAGTGCCCGGTGGAAAACGACAACGCAGGCATGTCGGGTGCCACTGTCTGCACCTGCACAGAAAGTTGTGAGCAGATATCTCCTTCCATTCGGCCGGAATTGCAAGACGTTTGTGCATCTTCAATATTGGTCACGGTCAATGTCAAAAAGCCCTTATCTGCAATCTAGGTGTTTCTGCGTGCTGCGCCGGCCCAAAGAGTGCCCGGCTGAAAACGACAACGCAGGCATGTCGGGTGCCACTGTCTGCACCAGCTCAGAAAGTTTTGAGCAGATATCTCCTTCCATTCGGCCGGAATTACAAGAAGTTTGTGCATCTTCTATGTTCGTCGCGGTCAATGGCAAAAGGCGCTTATCTTCAATGTAGGTGTTTCTGCGTGCTGCGCCGGCCCAAAGAGTGCCCGGCGGAAAACGACAACGCAGGCATGTCGGGTGCCACTGTCTGCAACTGCACAGAAAGTTGTGAGCAGATATCTCCTTCCATTCGGCCGGAATTGCAAGACGTTTGTGCATCTTCCATATTGGTCACAGTCAATGTCAAAAAGCCCTTATCTGCAATCTAGGTGTTTCTGCGTGCTGCGCCGGCCCAAAGAGTGCCCGGCTGAAAACGACAACGCAGGCATGTCGGGTGCCACTGTTTGCACCAGCTCAGAAAGTTTTGAGCAGATATCTCCTTCCATTCGGCCGGAATTGCAAGAAGTTTGTACATCTTCTATGTTCGTTGCGGTCAATGGCAAAAGGCGCTTATCTTCAATCTAGGTGTTTCTGCGTGCTGCTCCGGCCCAAAGAGTGCCCGGCGGAAAACGACAACGCAGGCATGTCGAGTGCCACTGTCTACACTTGCACAGAAAGTTTTGAGCAGATATCTCCTTCTATTCGGCCGGAATTGCAAGAAGTTTGTGCATCTTCTATGTTCGTCGCGGTCAATGGCAAAAGGCGCTTATCTTCAATCTAGGTGTTTCTGCGTGCTGCGCCGGCCCAAAGAGTGCCCGGCGGAAAACGACAACGCAGGCATGTCGGGTGCCACTGTCTACACCTGCACAGAAAATTGTGAGCAGATATCTCCTTCCGTTCGGCCGGAATTGAAAGAAGTTTGTGCATCTTCAATGTTGGTCGCGGTCAATAACAAAAAGACGCTTATCTTCAATCTAGGTGTTTCTGCGTGCTGCTCCGGCCCAAAGAGTGCCCGGCTGAAAACGACAACGCAGGCATGTCGGGTGCCACTGTCTGCACCTGCACAGAATGTTTTGAGCAGATATCTTCTTTCGTTCGGCCGGAATTGCAAGACGTTTGTGCATCTTCAATATTGGTCACGGTCAATGTCAAAAAGCCCTTATCTGCAATCTAGGTGTTTCTGCGTGATGCGCCGGCCCAAAGAGTGCCCGGCTGAAAACGACAACGCAGTCATGTCGGGTGCCACTGTCTGCACCAGCTCAGAAAGTTTTGAGCAGATATCTCCTTCCATTCGGCCGGAATTGCAAGAAGTTTGTGCATCTTCTCTGTTCGTCGCGGTCAATGGCAAAAGGCGCTTATCTTCAATCTAGGTGTTTCTGCGTGCTGCTCCGGCCCAAAGAGTGCACGGCGGAAACCGAAAACGCAGGCATGTCGGGTGCCACTGTCTACACTTGCACAGAAAGTTTTGAGCAGATATCTCCTTCCATTCGGCCGGGATTGCAAGAAGTTTGTGCATCTTCTATGTTCGTCGCGGTCAATGGCAAAAGGCGCTTATCTTCAATCTAGGTGTTTCTGCGTGCTGCGCCGGCCCAAAGAGTTCCCGGCGGAAAACGACAACGCAGGCATGTCGAGTGCCACTGTCTACACCTGCACAGAAAGTTTTGAGCAGATATCTCCTTCTATTCCGCCGGAATTGCAAGAAGTTTGTGCATCTTCTATGTTCGTCGCGGTCAATGGCAAAAGGCGCTTATCTTCAATCTAGGTGTTTCTGCGTGCTGCGCCGGCCCAAAGAGTGCCTGGCGGAAAACGACAACGCAGACATGTCGGGTGCCACTGTCTGCACCTGCACAGAAAGTTGTGAGCAGATATCTCCTTCCGTTCGGCCGGAATTGAAATAAGTTTGTGCATCTTCAATGTTGGTCGCGGTCAATGACAAAAAGGCGCTTATCTTCAATCTAGGTGTTTCTGCGTGCTGCTCCGGCCCAAAGAGTGCCCGGCTGAAAACGACAACGCAGGCATGTCGGGTGCCACTGTCTGCACCAGCACAGAAAGTTTTGAGCAGATATCTCCTTCCATTCGGCCGGAATTGCAAGAAGTTTGTGCATCTTCTATGTTCGTCGCGGTCAATAGCAATAGGCGCTTATCTTCAATCTAGGTGTTTCTGCGTGCTGCGCAAGCCCAAAGAGTGCCCGGCGGAAAACGACAACGCAGGCATGTCGGGTGCCACTGTCTACACCTGCACAGAAAATTGTGAGCAGATATCTCCTTCCGTTCGGCCGGAATTGAAAGAAGTTTGTGCATCTTCAATGTTGGTCGCGGTCAATGACAAAAAGACGCTTATCTTCAATCTAGGTGTTTTTGCGTGCTGCTCCGGCCCAAAGAGTGCCCGGCTGAAAACGACAACGCAGGCATGTCGGGTGCCACTGTCTGCACCTGCACAGAATGTTTTGAGCAGATATCTTCTTTCGTTCGGCCGGAATTGCAAGACGTTTGTGCATCTTCAATATTGGTCACGGTCAATGTCAAAAAGCCCTTATCTGCAATTTAGGTGTATCGGCGTGCTGCGCCGGCCCAAAGAGTGCCCGGCTGAAAACGACAACGCAGGCATGTCGGGTGCCACTGTCTGCACCTGGACAGAAAGTTTTGAGCAGATATCTCCTTCCATTCGGCCGGAATTGCAAGAAGTTTGTGCATCTTCTCTGTTCGTCGCGGTCAATGGCAAAAGGCGCTTATCTTCAATCTAGGTGTTTCTGCGTGCTGCTCCGGCCCAAAGAGTGCCCGGCGGAAAACGACAACGCAGGCATGTCGAGTTCCACTGTCTACACCTGCACAGAAAGTTTTGAGCAGATATCTCCTTCTATTCCGCCGGAATTGCAAGAAGTTTGTGCATCTTCTATGTTCGTCGCGGTCAATGGCAAAAGGCGCTTATCTTCAATCTAGGTGTTTCTGCGTGCTGCGCCGGCCCAAAGAGTGCCCGGCGGAAAACGACAACGCAGTCATGTCGGGTGCCACTGTCTGCACCTGCACAGTAAGTTGTGAGCAGATATCTCCTTCCATTCGGCCGGAATTGCAAGACGTTTGTGCATCTTCAATATTGGTCACGGTCAATGTCAAAAAGCCCTTATCTGGAATCTAGGTGTTTCTGCGTGCTGCGCCGGCCCAAAGAGTGCCCGGCTGAAAACGACAACGCAGGCATGTCGGGTGCCACTGTCTGCACCAGCTCAGAAAGTTTTGAGCAGATATCTCCTTCCATTCGGCCGGAATTGCAAGAAGTTTGTGCATCTTCTATGTTCGTCGCGGTCAATGGCAAAAGGCGCTTATCTTCAATATAGGTGTTTCTGCGTGCTTCTCCGGCCCAAACAGTGCCCGGCGGAAAACGACAACGCAGGCATGTCGGGTGCCACTGTCTGCACCTGCACAGAAAGTTGTGAGCAGATATCTCCTTCCATTCGGCCGGAATTGCAAGACGTTTGTGCATCTTCAATATTGGTCACGGTCAATGTCAAAAAGCCCTTATCTGCAATCTAGGTGTTTCTGCGTGCTGCGCCGGCCCAAAGAGTGCCCGGCTGAAAACGACAACGCAGGCATGTCGGGTGCCACTGTCTGCACCAGCTCAGAAAGTTTTGAGCAGATATCTCCTTCCATTCGGCCGGAATTACAAGAAGTTTGTGCATCTTCTATGTTCGTCGCGGTCAATGGCAAAAGGCGCTTATCTTCAATGTAGATGTTTCTGCGTGCTGCGCCGGCCCAAAGAGTGCCCGGCGGAAAACGACAACGCAGGCATGTCGGGTGCCACTGTCTGCAACTGCACAGAAAGTTGTGAGCAGATATCTCCTTCCATTCGGCCGGAATTGCAAGACGTTTGTGCATCTTCCATATTGGTCACAGTCAATGTCAAAAAGCCCTTATCTGCAATCTAGGTGTTTCTGCGTGCTGCGCCGGCCCAAAGAGTGCCCGGCTGAAAACGACAACGCAGGCATGTCGGGTGCCACTGTTTGCACCAGCTCAGAAAGTTTTGAGCAGATATCTCCTTCCATTCGGCCGGAATTGCAAGAAGTTTGTACATCTTCTATGTTCGTTGCGGTCAATGGCAAAAGGCGCTTATCTTCAATCTAGGTGTTTCTGCGTGCTGCTCCGGCCCAAAGAGTGCCCGGCGGAAAACGACAACGCAGGCATGTCGAGTGCCACTGTCTACACTTGCACAGAAAGTTTTGAGCAGATATCTCCTTCTATTCGGCCGGAATTGCAAGAAGTTTGTGCATCTTCTATGTTCGTCGCGGTCAATGGCAAAAGGCGCTTATCTTTAATCTAGGTGTTTCTGCGTGCTGCGCCGGCCCAAAGAGTGCCCGGCGGAAAACGACAACGCAGGCATGTCGGGTGCCACTGTCTGCACCTGCACAGAAAGTTGTGAGCAGATATCTCCTTCCGTTCGGCCGGAATTGAAATAAGTTTGTGCATCTTCAATGTTGGTCGCGGTCAATGACAAAAAGGCGCTTATCTTCAATCTAGGTGTTTCTGCGTGCTGCTCCGGCCCAAAGAGTGCCCGGCTGAAAACGACAACGCAGGCATGTCGGGTGCCACTGTCTGCACCTGCACAGAAAGTTTTGAGCAGATATCTTCTTTCATTCGGCCGGAATTGCAAGACGTTTGTGCATCTTCAATATTGGTCACGGTCAATGTCAAAAAGCCCTTATCTGCAATCTAGGTGTTTCTGCGTGCTGCGCCGGCCCAAAGAGTGCCCGGCTGAAAACGACAACGCAGGCATGTCGGGTGTCACTGTCTGCACCAGCTCAGAAAGTTTTGAGCAGATATCTCCTTCTATTCGGCCGGAATTGCAAGATGTTTGTGCATCTTCTATGTTCGTCGCGGTCAATGGCAAAAGGCGCTTATCTTCAATCTAGGTGTTTCTGCGTGCTGCTCCGGCCCAAAGAGTGCTCGGCGGAAAACGACAACGCAGGCATGTCGGGTGCCACTGTCTACACCTGCACAGAAAGTTTTGAGCAGATATCTCCTTCCATTCGGCCGGAATTGCAAGAAGTTTGTGCATCTTCTATGTTCGTCGCGGTCAATGGCAAAAGGCGCTTATCTTCAATCTAGGTGTTTCTGCGTGCTGCTCCGGCCCAAAGAGTGCACGGCGGAAACCGAAAACGCAGGCATGTCGGGTGCCACTGTCTACACTTGCACAGAAAGTTTTGAGCAGATATCTCCTTCCATTCGGCCGGGATTGCAAGAAGTTTGTGCATCTTCTATGTTCGTCGCGGTCAATGGCAAAAGGCGCTTATCTTCAATCTAGGTGTTTCTGCGTGCTGCGCCGGCCCAAAGAGTTCCCGGCGGAAAACGACAACGCAGGCATGTCGAGTGCCACTGTCTACACCTGCACAGAAAGTTTTGAGCAGATATCTCCTTCTATTCCGCCGGAATTGCAAGAAGTTTGTGCATCTTCTATGTTCGTCGCGGTCAATGGCAAAAGGCGCTTATCTTCAATCTAGGTGTTTCTGCGTGCTGCGCCGGCCCAAAGAGTGCCTGGCGGAAAACGACAACGCAGACATGTCGGGTGCCACTGTCTGCACCTGCACAGAATGTTTTGAGCAGATATCTTCTTTCGTTCGGCCGGAATTGCAAGACGTTTGTGCATCTTCAACATTGGTCACGGTCAATGTCAAAAAGCCCTTATCTGCAATCTAGGTGTTTCTGCGTGATGCGCCGGCCCAAAGAGTGCCCGGCTGAAAACGACAACGCAGTCATGTCGGGTGCCACTGTCTGCACCAGCTCAGAAAGTTTTGAGCAGATATCTCCTTCCATTCGGCCGGAATTGCAAGAAGTTTGTGCATCTTCTCTGTTCGTCGCGGTCAATGGCAAAAGGCGCTTATCTTCAATCTAGGTGTTTCTGCGTGCTGCTCCGGCCCAAAGAGTGCCCGGCGGAAAGCGAAAACGCAGTCATGTCGGGTGCCACTGTCTACACTTGCACAGAAAGTTTTGAGCAGATATCTCCTTCCATTCGGCCGGGATTGCAAGAAGTTTGTGCATCTTCTATGTTCGTCGCGGTCAATGGCAAAAGGCGCTTATCTTCAATCTAGGTGTTTCTGCGTGCTGCGCCGGCCCAAAGAGTGCCCGGCGGAAAACGACAACGCAGGCATGTCGAGTGCCACTGTCTACACCTGCACAGAAAGTTTTGAGCAGATATCTCCTTCTATTCCGCCGGAATTGCAAGAAGTTTGTGCATCTTCTATGTTCGTCGCGGTCAATGGCAAAAGGCGCTTATCTTCAATCTAGGTGTTTCTGCGTGCTGCGCCGGCCCAAAGAGTGTCTGGCGGAAAACGACAACGCAGACATGTCGGGTGCCACTGTCTGCACCTGCACAGAAAGTTGTGAGCAGATATCTCCTTCCGTTCGGCCGGAATTGAAATAAGTTTGTGCATCTTCAATGTTGGTCGCGGTCAATGACAAAAAGGCGCTTATCTTCAATCTAGGTGTTTCTGCGTGCTGCTCCGGCCCAAAGAGTGCCCGGCTGAAAACGACAACGCAGGCATGTCGGGTGCCACTGTCTGCACCTGCACAGAAAGTTTTGAGCAGATATCTTCTTTCGTTCGGCCGGAATTGCAAGACGTTTGTGCATCTTCAATATTGGTCACGGTCAATGTCAAAAAGCCCTTATCTGCAATCTAAGTGTTTCTGCGTGCTGCGCCGGCCCAAAGAGTGCCCGGCTGAAAACGACAACGCAGGCATGTCGGGTGCCACTGTCTGCACCAGCACAGAAAGTTTTGAGCAGATATCTCCTTCCATTCGGCCGGAATTGCAAGAAGTTTGTGCATCTTCTATGTTCGTCGCGGTCAATAGCAATAGGCGCTTATCTTCAATCTAGGTGTTTCTGCGTGCTGCGCAAGCCCAAAGAGTGCCCGGCGGAAAACGACAACGCAGGCATGTCGGGTGCCACTGTCTACACCTGCACAGAAAATTGTGAGCAGATATCTCCTTCCGTTCGGCCGGAATTGAAAGAAGTTTGTGCATCTTCAATGTTGGTCGCGGTCAATAACAAAAAGACGCTTATCTTCAATCTAGGTGTTTCTGCGTGCTGCTCCGGCCCAAAGAGTGCCCGGCTGAAAACGACAACGCAGGCATGTCGGGTGCCACTGTCTGCACCTGCACAGAATGTTTTGAGCAGATATCTTCTTTCGTTCGGCCGGAATTGCAAGACGTTTGTGCATCTTCAACATTGGTCACGGTCAATGTCAAAAAGCCCTTATCTGCAATCTAGGTGTTTCTGCGTGATGCGCCGGCCCAAAGAGTGCCCGGCTGAAAACGACAACGCAGTCATGTCGGGTGCCACTGTCTGCACCAGCTCAGAAAGTTTTGAGCAGATATCTCCTTCCATTCGGCCGGAATTGCAAGAAGTTTGTGCATCTTCTCTGTTCGTCGCGGTCAATGGCAAAAGGCGCTTATCTTCAATCTAGGTGTTTCTGCGTGCTGCTCTGGCCCAAAGAGTGCCCGGCTGAAAACGACAACGCAGGCATGTCGGGTGCCACTGTCTGCACCTGCACAGAAAGTTTTGAGCAGATATCTCCTTCAATTCGGCCGGAATTGCAAGAAGTTTGTGCATCTTCTATGTTCGTCGCGGTCAATGGCAAAAGGCGCTTATCTTCAATCTAGGTGTTTCTGCGTGCTGCGCCGGCCCAATGAGTGCCCGGCGGAAAACGACAACGCAGGCATGTCGGGTGCCACTGTCTACACCTGCACAGAAAATTGTGAGCAGATATCTCCTTCCGTTCGGCCGGAATTGAAAGAAGTTTGTGCATCTTCAATGTTGGTCGCGGTCAATGACAAAAAGACGCTTATCTTCAATTTAGGTGTTTCTGCGTGCTGCTCCGGCCCAAAGAGTGCCCGGCTGAAAACGACAACGCAGGCATGTCGGGTGCCACTGTCTGCACCTGCACAGAATGTTTTGAGCAGATATCTTCTTTCGTTCGGCCGGAATTGCAAGACGTTTGTGCATCTTCAATATTGGTCACGGTCAATGTCAAAAAGCCCTTATCTGGAATCAAGGTGTTTCTGCGTGCTGCGCCGGCCCAAAGAGTGCCCGGCTGAAAACGACAACGCAGTCATGTCGGGTGCCACTGTCTGCACCAGCTCAGAAAGTTTTGAGCAGATATCTCCTTCCATTCGGCCGGATTTTCAAGAAGTTTGTGCATCTTCTATGTTCGTCGCGGTCAATGGCAAAAGGCGCTTATCTTCAATCTAGGTGTTTCTGCGTGCTGCTCCGGCCCAAAGAGTGCTCGGCGGAAAACGACAACGCAGGCATGTCGGGTGCCACTGTCTACACCTGCACAGAAAGTTTTGAGCAGATATCTCCTTCCATTCGGCCGCCATTGCAAGAAGTTTGTGCATCTTCTATGTTCGTCGCGGTCAATGGCAAAAGGCGCTTATCTTCAATCTAGGTGTTTCTGCGTGCTGCGCCGGCCCAAAGAGTGCCCGGCGGAAAACGACAACGCAGGCATGTCGGGTGCCACTGTCTACACCTGCACAGAAAATTGTGAGCAGATATCTCCTTCCGTTCGGCCGGAATTGAAAGAAGTTTGTGCATCTTCAATGTTGGTCGCGGTCAATGACAAAAAGACGCTTATCTTC
Organism: Hyla sarda; assembly: GCF_029499605.1. Classification (NCBI taxonomy): domain Eukaryota; kingdom Metazoa; phylum Chordata; class Amphibia; order Anura; family Hylidae; genus Hyla; species Hyla sarda. The sequence continues at coordinate 724,504 of NW_026610614.1, forward strand.
AATCTAGGTGTTTCTGCGTGCTGCTCCGGCCCAAAGAGTGCCCGGCTGAAAACGACAACGCAGGCATGTCGGGTGCCACTGTCTGCACCTGCACAGAATGTTTTGAGCAGATATCTTCTTTCGTTCGGCCGGAATTGCAAGACGTTTGTGCATCTTCAATATTGGTCACGGTCAATGTCAAAAAGCCCTTATCTGCAATCTAGGTGTTTCTGCGTGCTGCGCCGGCCCAAAGAGTGCCCGGCTGAAAACGACAACGCAGTCATGTCGGGTGCCACTGTCTGCACCAGCTCAGAAAGTTTTGAGCAGATATCTCCTTCCATTCGGCCGGAATTGCAAGAAGTTTGTGCATCTTCTATGTTCGTCGCGGTCAATGGCAAAAGGCGCTTATCTTCAATCTAGGTGTTTCTGCGTGCTGCGCCGGCCCAAAGAGTGCCCGGCGGAAAACGACAACGCAGGCATGTTGAGTGCCACTGTCTACACCTGCACAGAAAGTTTTGAGCAGATATCTCCTTCTATTCCGCCGGAATTGCAAGAAGTTTGTGCATCTTCTATGTTCGTCGCGGTCAATGGCAAAAGGCGCTTATCTTCAATCTAGGTGTTTCTGCGTGCTGCGCCGGCCCAAAGAGTGCCCGGCTGAAAACGACAACGCAGGCATGTCGGGTGCCACTGTCTGCACCTGCACAGAAAGTTGTGAGCAGATATCTCCTTCCGTTCGGCCGGAATTGAAATAAGTTTGTGCATCTTCAATGTTGGTCGCGGTCAATGACAAAAAGGCGCTTATCTTCAATCTAGGTGTTTCTGCGTGCTGCTCCGGCCCAAAGAGTGCCCGGCTGAAAACGACAACGCAGGCATGTCGGGTGCCACTGTCTGCACCTGCACAGAAAGTTTTGAGCAGATATCTTCTTTCGTTCGGCCGGAATTGCAAGACGTTTGTGCATCTTCAATATTGGTCACGATCAATGTCAAAAAGCCCTTATCTGCAATCTAGGTGTTTCTGCGTGCTGCGCCGGCCCAAAGAGTGCCCGGCTGAAAACGACAACGCAGGCATGTCGGGTGCCACTGTCTGCACCAGCTCAGAAAGTTTTGAGCAGATATCTCCTTCCATTCGGCCGGAATTGCAAGAAGTTTGTGCATCTTCTATGTTCGTCGCGGTCAATGGCAAAAGGCGCTTATCTTCAATCTAGGTGTTTCTGCGTGCTGCGCCGGCCCAAAGAGTGCCCGGCGGAAAACGACAACGCAGGCATGTCGCGTGCCACTGTCTACACCTGCACAGAAAATTGTGAGCAGATATCTCCTTCCGTTCGGCCGGAATTGAAAGAAGTTTGTGCATCTTCAATGTTGGTCGCGGTCAATAACAAAAAGACGCTTATCTTCAATCTAGGTGTTTCTGCGTGCTGCTCCGGCCCAAAGAGTGCCCGGCTGAAAACGACAACGCAGGCATGTCGGGTGCCACTGTCTGCACCTGCACAGAATGTTTTGAGCAGATATCTTCTTTCGTTCGGCCGGAATTGCAAGACGTTTGTGCATCTTCAACATTGGTCACGGTCAATGTCAAAAAGCCCTTATCTGCAATCTAGGTGTTTCTGCGTGATGCGCCGGCCCAAAGAGTGCCCGGCTGAAAACGACAACGCAGTCATGTCGGGTGCCACTGTCTGCACCAGCTCAGAAAGTTTTGAGCAGATATCTCCTTCCATTCGGCCGGAATTGCAAGAAGTTTGTGCATCTTCTCTGTTCGTCGCGGTCAATGGCAAAAGGCGCTTATCTTCAATCTAGGTGTTTCTGCGTGCTGCTCCGGCCCAAAGAGTGCCCGGCGGAAAGCGAAAACGCAGTCATGTCGGGTGCCACTGTCTACACTTGCACAGAAAGTTTTGAGCAGATATCTCCTTCCATTCGGCCGGGATTGCAAGAAGTTTGTGCATCTTCTATGTTCGTCGCGGTCAATGGCAAAAGGCGCTTATCTTCAATCTAGGTGTTTCTGCGTGCTGCGCCGGCCCAAAGAGTGCCCGGCTGAAAACGACAACGCAGGCATGTCGGGTGCCACTGTCTGCACCAGCTCAGAAAGTTTTGAGCAGATATCTCCTTCCATTCGGCCGGAATTGCAAGAAGTTTGTGCATCTTCTATGTTCGTCGCGGTCAATAGCAATAGGCGCTTATCTTCAATCTAGGTGTTTCTGCGTGCTGCGCAAGCCCAAAGAGTGCCCGGCGGAAAACGACAACGCAGGCATGTCGGGTGCCACTGTCTACACCTGCACAGAAAATTGTGAGCAGATATCTCCTTCCGTTCGGCCGGAATTGAAAGAAGTTTGTGCATCTTCAATGTTGGTCGCGGTCAATAACAAAAAGACGCTTATCTTCAATCTAGGTGTTTCTGCGTGCTGCTCCGGCCCAAAGAGTGCCCGGCTGAAAACGACAACGCAGGCATGTCGGGTGCCACTGTCTGCACCTGCACAGAATGTTTTGAGCAGATATCTTCTTTCGTTCGGCCGGAATTGCAAGACGTTTGTGCATCTTCAACATTGGTCACGGTCAATGTCAAAAAGCCCTTATCTGCAATCTAGGTGTTTCTGCGTGATGCGCCGGCCCAAAGAGTGCCCGGCTGAAAACGACAACGCAGTCATGTCGGGTGCCACTGTCTGCACCAGCTCAGAAAGTTTTGAGCAGATATCTCCTTCCATTCGGCCGGAATTGCAAGAAGTTTGTGCATCTTCTCTGTTCGTCGCGGTCAATGGCAAAAGGCGCTTATCTTCAATCTAGGTGTTTCTGCGTGCTGCTCTGGCCCAAAGAGTGCCCGGCTGAAAACGACAACGCAGGCATGTCGGGTGCCACTGTCTGCACCTGCACAGAAAGTTTTGAGCAGATATCTCCTTCAATTCGGCCGGAATTGCAAGAAGTTTGTGCATCTTCTATGTTCGTCGCGGTCAATGGCAAAAGGCGCTTATCTTCAATCTAGGTGTTTCTGCGTGCTGCGCCGGCCCAATGAGTGCCCGGCGGAAAACGACAACGCAGGCATGTCGGGTGCCACTGTCTACACCTGCACAGAAAATTGTGAGCAGATATCTCCTTCCGTTCGGCCGGAATTGAAAGAAGTTTGTGCATCTTCAATGTTGGTCGCGGTCAATGACAAAAAGACGCTTATCTTCAATTTAGGTGTTTCTGCGTGCTGCTCCGGCCCAAAGAGTGCCCGGCTGAAAACGACAACGCAGGCATGTCGGGTGCCACTGTCTGCACCTGCACAGAATGTTTTGAGCAGATATCTTCTTTCGTTCGGCCGGAATTGCAAGACGTTTGTGCATCTTCAATATTGGTCACGGTCAATGTCAAAAAGCCCTTATCTGGAATCAAGGTGTTTCTGCGTGCTGCGCCGGCCCAAAGAGTGCCCGGCTGAAAACGACAACGCAGTCATGTCGGGTGCCACTGTCTGCACCAGCTCAGAAAGTTTTGAGCAGATATCTCCTTCCATTCGGCCGGAATTGCAAGAAGTTTGTGCATCTTCTATGTTCGTCGCGGTCAATGGCAAAAGGCGCTTATCTTCAATCTAGGTGTTTCTGCGTGCTGCTCCGGCCCAAAGAGTGCTCGGCGGAAAACGACAACGCAGGCATGTCGGGTGCCACTGTCTACACCTGCACAGAAAGTTTTGAGCAGATATCTCCTTCCATTCGGCCGCCATTGCAAGAAGTTTGTGCATCTTCTATGTTCGTCGCGGTCAATGGCAAAAGGCGCTTATCTTCAATCTAGGTGTTTCTGCGTGCTGCGCCGGCCCAAAGAGTGCCCGGCGGAAAACGACAACGCAGGCATGTCGGGTGCCACTGTCTACACCTGCACAGAAAATTGTGAGCAGATATCTCCTTCCGTTCGGCCGGAATTGAAAGAAGTTTGTGCATCTTCAATGTTGGTCGCGGTCAATGACAAAAAGACGCTTATCTTCAATCTAGGTGTTTCTGCGTGCTGCTCCGGCCCAAAGAGTGCCCGGCTGAAAACGACAACGCAGGCATGTCGGGTGCCACTGTCTGCACCTGCACAGAATGTTTTGAGCAGATATCTTCTTTCGTTCGGCCGGAATTGCAAGACGTTTGTGCATCTTCAATATTGGTCACGGTCAATGTCAAAAAGCCCTTATCTGCAATCTAGGTGTTTCTGCGTGCTGCGCCGGCCCAAAGAGTGCCCGGCTGAAAACGACAACGCAGTCATGTCGGGTGCCACTGTCTGCACCAGCTCAGAAAGTTTTGAGCAGATATCTCCTTCCATTCGGCCGGAATTGCAAGAAGTTTGTGCATCTTCTATGTTCGTCGCGGTCAATGGCAAAAGGCGCTTATCTTCAATCTAGGTGTTTCTGCGTGCTGCGCCGGCCCAAAGAGTGCCCGGCGGAAAACGACAACGCAGGCATGTTGAGTGCCACTGTCTACACCTGCACAGAAAGTTTTGAGCAGATATCTCCTTCTATTCCGCCGGAATTGCAAGAAGTTTGTGCATCTTCTATGTTCGTCGCGGTCAATGGCAAAAGGCGCTTATCTTCAATCTAGGTGTTTCTGCGTGCTGCGCCGGCCCAAAGAGTGCCCGGCTGAAAACGACAACGCAGGCATGTCGGGTGCCACTGTCTGCACCTGCACAGAAAGTTGTGAGCAGATATCTCCTTCCGTTCGGCCGGAATTGAAATAAGTTTGTGCATCTTCAATGTTGGTCGCGGTCAATGACAAAAAGGCGCTTATCTTCAATCTAGGTGTTTCTGCGTGCTGCTCCGGCCCAAAGAGTGCCCGGCTGAAAACGACAACGCAGGCATGTCGGGTGCCACTGTCTGCACCTGCACAGAAAGTTTTGAGCAGATATCTTCTTTCGTTCGGCCGGAATTGCAAGACGTTTGTGCATCTTCAATATTGGTCACGATCAATGTCAAAAAGCCCTTATCTGCAATCTAGGTGTTTCTGCGTGCTGCGCCGGCCCAAAGAGTGCCCGGCTGAAAACGACAACGCAGGCATGTCGGGTGCCACTGTCTGCACCTGCACAGAATGTTTTGAGCAGATATCTTCTTTCGTTCGGCCGGAATTGCAAGACGTTTGTGCATCTTCAATATTGGTCACGGTCAATGTCAAAAAGCCCTTATCTGCAATTTAGGTGTTTCGGCGTGCTGCGCCGGCCCAAAGAGTGCCCGGCTGAAAACGACAACGCAGGCATGTCGGGTGCCACTGTCTGCACCTGCACAGAAAGTTTTGAGCAGATATCTCCTTCCATTCGGCCGGAATTGCAAGAAGTTTGTGCATCTTCTCTGTTCGTCGCGGTCAATGGCAAAAGGCGCTTATTTTCAATCTAGGTGTTTCTGCGTGCTGCTCCGGCCCAAAGAGTGCCCGGCGGAAAACGACAACGCAGGCATGTCGAGTTCCACTGTCTACACCTGCACAGAAAGTTTTGAGCAGATATCTCCTTCTATTCCGCCGGAATTGCAAGAAGTTTGTGCATCTTCTCTGTTCGTCGCGGTCAATGGCAAAAGGCGCTTATCTTCAATCTAGGTGTTTCTGCGTGCTGCGCCGGCCCAAAGAGTGCCCGGCGGAAAACGACAACGCAGGCATGTCGGGTGCCACTGTCTGCACCTGCACAGTAAGTTGTGAGCAGATATCTCCTTCCATTCGGCCGGAATTGCAAGACGTTTGTGCATCTTCAATATTGGTCACGGTCAATGTCAAAAAGCCCTTATCTGGAATCTAGGTGTTTCTGCGTGCTGCGCCGGCCCAAAGAGTGCCCGGCTGAAAACGACAACGCAGGCATGTCGGGTGCCACTGTCTGCACCAGCTCAGAAAGTTTTGAGCAGATATCTCCTTCCATTCGGCCGGAATTGCAAGAAGTTTGTGCATCTTCTATGTTCGTCGCGGTCAATGGCAAAAGGCGCTTATCTTCAATATAGGTGTTTCTGCGTGCTGCTCCGGCCCAAAGAGTGCCCGGTGGAAAACGACAACGCAGGCATGTCGGGTGCCACTGTCTGCACCTGCACAGAAAGTTGTGAGCAGATATCTCCTTCCATTCGGCCGGAATTGCAAGACGTTTGTGCATCTTCAATATTGGTCACGGTCAATGTCAAAAAGCCCTTATCTGCAATCTAGGTGTTTCTGCGTGCTGCGCCGGCCCAAAGAGTGCCCGGCTGAAAACGACAACGCAGGCATGTCGGGTGCCACTGTCTGCACCAGCTCAGAAAGTTTTGAGCAGATATCTCCTTCCATTCGGCCGGAATTACAAGAAGTTTGTGCATCTTCTATGTTCGTCGCGGTCAATGGCAAAAGGCGCTTATCTTCAATGTAGGTGTTTCTGCGTGCTGCGCCGGCCCAAAGAGTGCCCGGCGGAAAACGACAACGCAGGCATGTCGGGTGCCACTGTCTGCAACTGCACAGAAAGTTGTGAGCAGATATCTCCTTCCATTCGGCCGGAATTGCAAGACGTTTGTGCATCTTCCATATTGGTCACAGTCAATGTCAAAAAGCCCTTATCTGCAATCTAGGTGTTTCTGCGTGCTGCGCCGGCCCAAAGAGTGCCCGGCTGAAAACGACAACGCAGGCATGTCGGGTGCCACTGTTTGCACCAGCTCAGAAAGTTTTGAGCAGATATCTCCTTCCATTCGGCCGGAATTGCAAGAAGTTTGTACATCTTCTATGTTCGTTGCGGTCAATGGCAAAAGGCGCTTATCTTCAATCTAGGTGTTTCTGCGTGCTGCTCCGGCCCAAAGAGTGCCCGGCGGAAAACGACAACGCAGGCATGTCGAGTGCCACTGTCTACACTTGCACAGAAAGTTTTGAGCAGATATCTCCTTCTATTCGGCCGGAATTGCAAGAAGTTTGTGCATCTTCTATGTTCGTCGCGGTCAATGGCAAAAGGCGCTTATCTTCAATCTAGGTGTTTCTGCGTGCTGCGCCGGCCCAAAGAGTGCCCGGCGGAAAACGACAACGCAGGCATGTCGGGTGCCACTGTCTGCACCTGCACAGAAAGTTTTGAGCAGATATCTTCTTTCGTTCGGCCGGAATTGCAAGACGTTTGTGCATCTTCAATATTGGTCACGATCAATGTCAAAAAGCCCTTATCTGCAATCTAGGTGTTTCTGCGTGCTGCGCCGGCCCAAAGAGTGCCCGGCTGAAAACGACAACGCAGGCATGTCGGGTGCCACTGTCTGCACCAGCTCAGAAAGTTTTGAGCAGATATCTCCTTCCATTCGGCCGGAATTGCAAGAAGTTTGTGCATCTTCTATGTTCGTCGCGGTCAATGGCAAAAGGCACTTATCTTCAATCTAGGTGTTTCTGCGTGCTGCGCCGGCCCAAAGAGTGCCCGGCGGAAAACGACAACGCAGGCATGTCGGGTGCCACTGTCTACACCTGCACAGAAAATTGTGAGCAGATATCTCCTTCCGTTCGGCCGGAATTGAAAGAAGTTTGTGCATCTTCAATGTTGGTCGCGGTCAATAACAAAAAGACGCTTATCTTCAATCTAGGTGTTTCTGCGTGCTGCTCCGGCCCAAAGAGTGCCCGGCTGAAAACGACAACGCAGGCATGTCGGGTGCCACTGTCTGCACCTGCACAGAATGTTTTGAGCAGATATCTTCTTTCGTTCGGCCGGAATTGCAAGACGTTTGTGCATCTTCAATATTGGTCACGGTCAATGTCAAAAAGCCCTTATCTGCAATCTAGGTGTTTCTGCGTGATGCGCCGGCCCAAAGAGTGCCCGGCTGAAAACGACAACGCAGTCATGTCGGGTGCCACTGTCTGCACCAGCTCAGAAAGTTTTGAGCAGATATCTCCTTCCATTCGGCCGGAATTGCAAGAAGTTTGTGCATCTTCTCTGTTCGTCGCGGTCAATGGCAAAAGGCGCTTATCTTCAATCTAGGTGTTTCTGCGTGCTGCTCCGGCCCAAAGAGTGCACGGCGGAAACCGAAAACGCAGGCATGTCGGGTGCCACTGTCTACACTTGCACAGAAAGTTTTGAGCAGATATCTCCTTCCATTCGGCCGGGATTGCAAGAAGTTTGTGCATCTTCTATGTTCGTCGCGGTCAATGGCAAAAGGCGCTTATCTTCAATCTAGGTGTTTCTGCGTGCTGCGCCGGCCCAAAGAGTTCCCGGCGGAAAACGACAACGCAGGCATGTCGAGTGCCACTGTCTACACCTGCACAGAAAGTTTTGAGCAGATATCTCCTTCTATTCCGCCGGAATTGCAAGAAGTTTGTGCATCTTCTATGTTCGTCGCGGTCAATGGCAAAAGGCGCTTATCTTCAATCTAGGTGTTTCTGCGTGCTGCGCCGGCCCAAAGAGTGCCTGGCGGAAAACGACAACGCAGACATGTCGGGTGCCACTGTCTGCACCTGCACAGAAAGTTGTGAGCAGATATCTCCTTCCGTTCGGCCGGAATTGAAATAAGTTTGTGCATCTTCAATGTTGGTCGCGGTCAATGACAAAAAGGCGCTTATCTTCAATCTAGGTGTTTCTGCGTGCTGCTCCGGCCCAAAGAGTGCCCGGCTGAAAACGACAACGCAGGCATGTCGGGTGCCACTGTCTGCACCAGCACAGAAAGTTTTGAGCAGATATCTCCTTCCATTCGGCCGGAATTGCAAGAAGTTTGTGCATCTTCTATGTTCGTCGCGGTCAATAGCAATAGGCGCTTATCTTCAATCTAGGTGTTTCTGCGTGCTGCGCAAGCCCAAAGAGTGCCCGGCGGAAAACGACAACGCAGGCATGTCGGGTGCCACTGTCTACACCTGCACAGAAAATTGTGAGCAGATATCTCCTTCCGTTCGGCCGGAATTGAAAGAAGTTTGTGCATCTTCAATGTTGGTCGCGGTCAATGACAAAAAGACGCTTATCTTCAATCTAGGTGTTTTTGCGTGCTGCTCCGGCCCAAAGAGTGCCCGGCTGAAAACGACAACGCAGGCATGTCGGGTGCCACTGTCTGCACCTGCACAGAATGTTTTGAGCAGATATCTTCTTTCGTTCGGCCGGAATTGCAAGACGTTTGTGCATCTTCAATATTGGTCACGGTCAATGTCAAAAAGCCCTTATCTGCAATTTAGGTGTATCGGCGTGCTGCGCCGGCCCAAAGAGTGCCCGGCTGAAAACGACAACGCAGGCATGTCGGGTGCCACTGTCTGCACCTGGACAGAAAGTTTTGAGCAGATATCTCCTTCCATTCGGCCGGAATTGCAAGAAGTTTGTGCATCTTCTCTGTTCGTCGCGGTCAATGGCAAAAGGCGCTTATCTTCAATCTAGGTGTTTCTGCGTGCTGCTCCGGCCCAAAGAGTGCCCGGCGGAAAACGACAACGCAGGCATGTCGAGTTCCACTGTCTACACCTGCACAGAAAGTTTTGAGCAGATATCTCCTTCTATTCCGCCGGAATTGCAAGAAGTTTGTGCATCTTCTATGTTCGTCGCGGTCAATGGCAAAAGGCGCTTATCTTCAATCTAGGTGTTTCTGCGTGCTGCGCCGGCCCAAAGAGTGCCCGGCGGAAAACGACAACGCAGTCATGTCGGGTGCCACTGTCTGCACCTGCACAGTAAGTTGTGAGCAGATATCTCCTTCCATTCGGCCGGAATTGCAAGACGTTTGTGCATCTTCAATATTGGTCACGGTCAATGTCAAAAAGCCCTTATCTGGAATCTAGGTGTTTCTGCGTGCTGCGCCGGCCCAAAGAGTGCCCGGCTGAAAACGACAACGCAGGCATGTCGGGTGCCACTGTCTGCACCAGCTCAGAAAGTTTTGAGCAGATATCTCCTTCCATTCGGCCGGAATTGCAAGAAGTTTGTGCATCTTCTATGTTCGTCGCGGTCAATGGCAAAAGGCGCTTATCTTCAATATAGGTGTTTCTGCGTGCTTCTCCGGCCCAAACAGTGCCCGGCGGAAAACGACAACGCAGGCATGTCGGGTGCCACTGTCTGCACCTGCACAGAAAGTTGTGAGCAGATATCTCCTTCCATTCGGCCGGAATTGCAAGACGTTTGTGCATCTTCAATATTGGTCACGGTCAATGTCAAAAAGCCCTTATCTGCAATCTAGGTGTTTCTGCGTGCTGCGCCGGCCCAAAGAGTGCCCGGCTGAAAACGACAACGCAGGCATGTCGGGTGCCACTGTCTGCACCAGCTCAGAAAGTTTTGAGCAGATATCTCCTTCCATTCGGCCGGAATTACAAGAAGTTTGTGCATCTTCTATGTTCGTCGCGGTCAATGGCAAAAGGCGCTTATCTTCAATGTAGATGTTTCTGCGTGCTGCGCCGGCCCAAAGAGTGCCCGGCGGAAAACGACAACGCAGGCATGTCGGGTGCCACTGTCTGCAACTGCACAGAAAGTTGTGAGCAGATATCTCCTTCCATTCGGCCGGAATTGCAAGACGTTTGTGCATCTTCCATATTGGTCACAGTCAATGTCAAAAAGCCCTTATCTGCAATCTAGGTGTTTCTGCGTGCTGCGCCGGCCCAAAGAGTGCCCGGCTGAAAACGACAACGCAGGCATGTCGGGTGCCACTGTTTGCACCAGCTCAGAAAGTTTTGAGCAGATATCTCCTTCCATTCGGCCGGAATTGCAAGAAGTTTGTACATCTTCTATGTTCGTTGCGGTCAATGGCAAAAGGCGCTTATCTTCAATCTAGGTGTTTCTGCGTGCTGCTCCGGCCCAAAGAGTGCCCGGCGGAAAACGACAACGCAGGCATGTCGAGTGCCACTGTCTACACTTGCACAGAAAGTTTTGAGCAGATATCTCCTTCTATTCGGCCGGAATTGCAAGAAGTTTGTGCATCTTCTATGTTCGTCGCGGTCAATGGCAAAAGGCGCTTATCTTTAATCTAGGTGTTTCTGCGTGCTGCGCCGGCCCAAAGAGTGCCCGGCGGAAAACGACAACGCAGGCATGTCGGGTGCCACTGTCTGCACCTGCACAGAAAGTTGTGAGCAGATATCTCCTTCCGTTCGGCCGGAATTGAAATAAGTTTGTGCATCTTCAATGTTGGTCGCGGTCAATGACAAAAAGGCGCTTATCTTCAATCTAGGTGTTTCTGCGTGCTGCTCCGGCCCAAAGAGTGCCCGGCTGAAAACGACAACGCAGGCATGTCGGGTGCCACTGTCTGCACCTGCACAGAAAGTTTTGAGCAGATATCTTCTTTCATTCGGCCGGAATTGCAAGACGTTTGTGCATCTTCAATATTGGTCACGGTCAATGTCAAAAAGCCCTTATCTGCAATCTAGGTGTTTCTGCGTGCTGCGCCGGCCCAAAGAGTGCCCGGCTGAAAACGACAACGCAGGCATGTCGGGTGTCACTGTCTGCACCAGCTCAGAAAGTTTTGAGCAGATATCTCCTTCTATTCGGCCGGAATTGCAAGATGTTTGTGCATCTTCTATGTTCGTCGCGGTCAATGGCAAAAGGCGCTTATCTTCAATCTAGGTGTTTCTGCGTGCTGCTCCGGCCCAAAGAGTGCTCGGCGGAAAACGACAACGCAGGCATGTCGGGTGCCACTGTCTACACCTGCACAGAAAGTTTTGAGCAGATATCTCCTTCCATTCGGCCGGAATTGCAAGAAGTTTGTGCATCTTCTATGTTCGTCGCGGTCAATGGCAAAAGGCGCTTATCTTCAATCTAGGTGTTTCTGCGTGCTGCTCCGGCCCAAAGAGTGCACGGCGGAAACCGAAAACGCAGGCATGTCGGGTGCCACTGTCTACACTTGCACAGAAAGTTTTGAGCAGATATCTCCTTCCATTCGGCCGGGATTGCAAGAAGTTTGTGCATCTTCTATGTTCGTCGCGGTCAATGGCAAAAGGCGCTTATCTTCAATCTAGGTGTTTCTGCGTGCTGCGCCGGCCCAAAGAGTTCCCGGCGGAAAACGACAACGCAGGCATGTCGAGTGCCACTGTCTACACCTGCACAGAAAGTTTTGAGCAGATATCTCCTTCTATTCCGCCGGAATTGCAAGAAGTTTGTGCATCTTCTATGTTCGTCGCGGTCAATGGCAAAAGGCGCTTATCTTCAATCTAGGTGTTTCTGCGTGCTGCGCCGGCCCAAAGAGTGCCTGGCGGAAAACGACAACGCAGACATGTCGGGTGCCACTGTCTGCACCTGCACAGAAAGTTGTGAGCAGATATCTCCTTCCGTTCGGCCGGAATTGAAATAAGTTTGTGCATCTTCAATGTTGGTCGCGGTCAATGACAAAAAGGCGCTTATCTTCAATCTAGGTGTTTCTGCGTGCTGCTCCGGCCCAAAGAGTGCCCGGCTGAAAACGACAACGCAGGCATGTCGGGTGCCACTGTCTGCACCTGCACAGAAAGTTTTGAGCAGATATCTTCTTTCGTTCGGCCGGAATTGCAAGACGTTTGTGCATCTTCAATATTGGTCACGGTCAATGTCAAAAAGCCCTTATCTGCAATCTAAGTGTTTCTGCGTGCTGCGCCGGCCCAAAGAGTGCCCGGCTGAAAACGACAACGCAGGCATGTCGGGTGCCACTGTCTGCACCAGCACAGAAAGTTTTGAGCAGATATCTCCTTCCATTCGGCCGGAATTGCAAGAAGTTTGTGCATCTTCTATGTTCGTCGCGGTCAATAGCAATAGGCGCTTATCTTCAATCTAGGTGTTTCTGCGTGCTGCGCAAGCCCAAAGAGTGCCCGGCGGAAAACGACAACGCAGGCATGTCGGGTGCCACTGTCTACACCTGCACAGAAAATTGTGAGCAGATATCTCCTTCCGTTCGGCCGGAATTGAAAGAAGTTTGTGCATCTTCAATGTTGGTCGCGGTCAATGACAAAAAGACGCTTATCTTCAATCTAGGTGTTTTTGCGTGCTGCTCCGGCCCAAAGAGTGCCCGGCTGAAAACGACAACGCAGGCATGTCGGGTGCCACTGTCTGCACCTGCACAGAATGTTTTGAGCAGATATCTTCTTTCGTTCGGCCGGAATTGCAAGACGTTTGTGCATCTTCAATATTGGTCACGGTCAATGTCAAAAAGCCCTTATCTGCAATTTAGGTGTTTCGGCGTGCTGCGCCGGCCCAAAGAGTGCCCGGCTGAAAACGACAACGCAGGCATGTCGGGTGCCACTGTCTGCACCTGGACAGAAAGTTTTGAGCAGATATCTCCTTCCATTCGGCCGGAATTGCAAGAAGTTTGTGCATCTTCTCTGTTCGTCGCGGTCAATGGCAAAAGGCGCTTATCTTCAATCTAGGTGTTTCTGCGTGCTGCTCCGGCCCAAAGAGTGCCCGGCGGAAAACGACAACGCAGGCATGTCGAGTTCCACTGTCTACACCTGCACAGAAAGTTTTGAGCAGATATCTCCTTCTATTCCGCTGGAATTGCAAGAGGTTTGTGCATCTTCTATGTTCGTCGCGGTCAATGGCAAAAGGCGCTTATCTTCAATCTAGGTGTTTCTGCGTGCTGCGCCGGCCCAAAGAGTGCCCGGCGGAAAACGACAACGCAGGCATGTCGGGTGCCACTGTCTGCACCTGCACAGTAAGTTGTGAGCAGATATCTCCTTCCATTCGGCCGGAATTGCAAGACGTTTGTGCATCTTCAATATTGGTCACGGTCAATGTCAAAAAGCCCTTATCTGGAATCTAGGTGTTTCTGCGTGCTGCGCCGGCCCAAAGAGTGCCCGGCTGAAAACGACAACGCAGGCATGTCGGGTGCCACTGTCTGCACCAGCTCAGAAAGTTTTGAGCAGATATCTCCTTCCATTCGGCCGGAATTGCAAGAAGTTTGTGCATCTTCTATGTTCGTCGCGGTCAATGGCAAAAGGCGCTTATCTTCAATATAGGTGTTTCTGCGTGCTGCTCCGGCCCAAAGAGTGCCCGGCGGAAAACGACAACGCAGGCATGTCGGGTGCCACTGTCTGCACCTGCACAGAAAGTTGTGAGCAGATATCTCCTTCCATTCGGCCGGAATTGCAAGACGTTTGTGCATCTTCAATATTGGTCACGGTCAATGTCAAAAAGCCCTTATCTGCAATCTAGGTGTTTCTGCGTGCTGCGCCGGCCCAAAGAGTGCCCGGCTGAAAACGACAACGCAGGCATGTCGGGTGCCACTGTCTGCACCAGCTCAGAAAGTTTTGAGCAGATATCTCCTTCCATTCGGCCGGAATTACAAGAAGTTTGTGCATCTTCTATGTTCGTCGCGGTCAATGGCAAAAGGCGCTTATCTTTAATGTAGGTGTTTCTGCGTGCTGCGCCGGCCCAAAGAGTGCCCGGCGGAAAACGACAACGCAGGCATGTCGGGTGCCACTGTCTGCAACTGCACAGAAAGTTGTGAGCAGATATCTCCTTCCATTCGGCCGGAATTGCAAGACGTTTGTGCATCTTCCATATTGGTCACAGTCAATGTCAAAAAGCCCTTATCTGCAATCTAGGTGTTTCTGCGTACTGCGCCGGCCCAAAGAGTGCCCGGCTGAAAACGACAACGCAGGCATGTCGGGTGCCACTGTTTGCACCAGCTCAGAAAGTTTTGAGCAGATATCTCCTTCCATTCGGCCGGAATTGCAAGAAGTTTGTACATCTTCTATGTTCGTTGCGGTCAATGGCAAAAGGCGCTTATCTTCAATCTAGGTGTTTCTGCGTGCTGCTCCGGCCCAAAGAGTGCCCGGCGGAAAACGACAACGCAGGCATGTCGAGTGCCACTGTCTACACTTGCACAGAAAGTTTTGAGCAGATATCTCCTTCTATTCGGCCGGAATTGCAAGAAGTTTGTGCATCTTCTATGTTCGTCGCGGTCAATGGCAAAAGGCGCTTATCTTTAATCTAGGTGTTTCTGCGTGCTGCGCCGGCCCAAAGAGTGCCCGGCGGAAAACGACAACGCAGGCATGTCGGGTGCCACTGTCTGCACCTGCACAGAAAGTTGTGAGCAGATATCTCCTTCCGTTCGGCCGGAATTGAAATAAGTTTGTGCATCTTCAATGTTGGTCGCGGTCAATGACAAAAAGGCGCTTATCTTCAATCTAGGTGTTTCTGCGTGCTGCTCCGGCCCAAAGAGTGCCCGGCTGAAAACGACAACGCAGGCATGTCGGGTGCCACTGTCTGCACCTGCACAGAAAGTTTTGAGCAGATATCTTCTTTCATTCGGCCGGAATTGCAAGACGTTTGTGCATCTTCAATATTGGTCACGGTCAATGTCAAAAAGCCCTTATCTGCAATCTAGGTGTTTCTGCGTGCTGCGCCGGCCCAAAGAGTGCCCGGCTGAAAACGACAACGCAGGCATGTCGGGTGTCACTGTCTGCACCAGCTCAGAAAGTTTTGAGCAGATATCTCCTTCCATTCGGCCGGAATTGCAAGAAGTTTGTGCATCTTCTATGTTCGTCGCGGTCAATGGCAAAAGGCGCTTATCTTCAATCTAGGTGTTTCTGCGTGCTGCGCCGGCCCAAAGAGTGCCCGGCGGAAAACGACAACGCAGGCATGTTGAGTGCCACTGTCTACACCTGCACAGAAAGTTTTGAGCAGATATCTCCTTCTATTCCGCCGGAATTGCAAGAAGTTTGTGCATCTTCTATGTTCGTCGCGGTCAATGGCAAAAGGCGCTTATCTTCAATCTAGGTGTTTCTGCGTGCTGCTCCGGCCCAAAGAGTGCTCGGCGGAAAACGACAACGCAGGCATGTCGGGTGCCACTGTCTACACCTGCACAGAAAGTTTTGAGCAGATATCTCCTTCCATTCGGCCGCCATTGCAAGAAGTTTGTGCATCTTCTATGTTCGTCGCGGTCAATGGCAAAAGGCGCTTATCTTCAATCTAGGTGTTTCTGCGTGCTGCGCCGGCCCAAAGAGTGCCCGGCGGAAAACGACAACGCAGGCATGTCGGGTGCCACTGTCTACACCTGCACAGAAAATTGTGAGCAGATATCTCCTTCCGTTCGGCCGGAATTGAAAGAAGTTTGTGCATCTTCAATGTTGGTCGCGGTCAATGACAAAAAGACGCTTATCTTCAATCTAGGTGTTTCTGCGTGCTGCTCCGGCCCAAAGAGTGCCCGGCTGAAAACGACAACGCAGGCATGTCGGGTGCCACTGTCTGCACCTGCACAGAATGTTTTGAGCAGATATCTTCTTTCGTTCGGCCGGAATTGCAAGACGTTTGTGCATCTTCAATATTGGTCACGGTCAATGTCAAAAAGCCCTTATCTGCAATCTAGGTGTTTCTGCGTGCTGCGCCGGCCCAAAGAGTGCCCGGCTGAAAACGACAACGCAGTCATGTCGGGTGCCACTGTCTGCACCAGCTCAGAAAGTTTTGAGCAGATATCTCCTTCCATTCGGCCGGAATTGCAAGAAGTTTGTGCATCTTCTATGTTCGTCGCGGTCAATGGCAAAAGGCGCTTATCTTCAATCTAGGTGTTTCTGCGTGCTGCGCCGGCCCAAAGAGTGCCCGGCGGAAAACGACAACGCAGGCATGTTGAGTGCCACTGTCTACACCTGCACAGAAAGTTTTGAGCAGATATCTCCTTCTATTCCGCCGGAATTGCAAGAAGTTTGTGCATCTTCTATGTTCGTCGCGGTCAATGGCAAAAGGCGCTTATCTTCAATCTAGGTGTTTCTGCGTGCTGCGCCGGCCCAAAGAGTGCCCGGCTGAAAACGACAACGCAGGCATGTCGGGTGCCACTGTCTGCACCTGCACAGAAAGTTGTGAGCAGATATCTCCTTCCGTTCGGCCGGAATTGAAATAAGTTTGTGCATCTTCAATGTTGGTCGCGGTCAATGACAAAAAGGCGCTTATCTTCAATCTAGGTGTTTCTGCGTGCTGCTCCGGCCCAAAGAGTGCCCGGCTGAAAACGACAACGCAGGCATGTCGGGTGCCACTGTCTGCACCTGCACAGAAAGTTTTGAGCAGATATCTTCTTTCGTTCGGCCGGAATTGCAAGACGTTTGTGCATCTTCAATATTGGTCACGATCAATGTCAAAAAGCCCTTATCTGCAATCTAGGTGTTTCTGCGTGCGGCGCCGGCCCAAAGAGTGCCCGGCTGAAAACGACAACGCAGGCATGTCGGGTGCCACTGTCTGCACCAGCTCAGAAAGTTTTGAGCAGATATCTCCTTCCATTCGGCCGGAATTGCAAGAAGTTTGTGCATCTTCTTTGTTCGTCGCGGTCAATGGCAAAAGGCGCTTATCTTCAATCTAGGTGTTTCTGCGTGCTGCGCCGGCCCAAAGAGTGCCCGGCGGAAAACGACAACGCAGGCATGTCGGGTGCCACTGTCTACACCTGCACAGAAAATTGTGAGCAGATATCTCCTTCCGTTCGGCCGGAATTGAAAGAAGTTTGTGCATCTTCAATGTTGGTCGCGGTCAATAACAAAAAGACGCTTATCTTCAATCTAGGTGTTTCTGCGTGCTGCTCCGGCCCAAAGAGTGCCCGGCTGAAAACGACAACGCAGGCATGTCGGGTGCCACTGTCTGCACCTGCACAGAATGTTTTGAGCAGATATCTTCTTTCGTTCGGCCGGAATTGCAAGACGTTTGTGCATCTTCAACATTGGTCACGGTCAATGTCAAAAAGCCCTTATCTGCAATCTAGGTGTTTCTGCGTGATGCGCCGGCCCAAAGAGTGCCCGGCTGAAAACGACAACGCAGTCATGTCGGGTGCCACTGTCTGCACCAGCTCAGAAAGTTTTGAGCAGATATCTCCTTCCATTCGGCCGGAATTGCAAGAAGTTTGTGCATCTTCTCTGTTCGTCGCGGTCAATGGCAAAAGGCGCTTATCTTCAATCTAGGTGTTTCTGCGTGCTGCGCCGGCCCAAAGAGTGCCCGGCGGAAAACGACAACGCAGGCATGTCGAGTGCCACTGTCTACACCTGCACAGAAAGTTTTGAGCAGATATCTCCTTCTATTCCGCCGGAATTGCAAGAAGTTTGTGCATCTTCTATGTTCGTCGCGGTCAATGGCAAAAGGCGCTTATCTTCAATCTAGGTGTTTCTGCGTGCTGCGCCGGCCCAAAGAGTGTCTGGCGGAAAACGACAACGCAGACATGTCGGGTGCCACTGTCTGCACCTGCACAGAAAGTTGTGAGCAGATATCTCCTTCCGTTCGGCCGGAATTGAAATAAGTTTGTGCATCTTCAATGTTGGTCGCGGTCAATGACAAAAAGGCGCTTATCTTCAATCTAGGTGTTTCTGCGTGCTGCTCCGGCCCAAAGAGTGCCCGGCTGAAAACGACAACGCAGGCATGTCGGGTGCCACTGTCTGCACCTGCACAGAAAGTTTTGAGCAGATATCTTCTTTCGTTCGGCCGGAATTGCAAGACGTTTGTGCATCTTCAATATTGGTCACGGTCAATGTCAAAAAGCCCTTATCTGCAATCTAAGTGTTTCTGCGTGCTGCGCCGGCCCAAAGAGTGCCCGGCTGAAAACGACAACGCAGGCATGTCGGGTGCCACTGTCTGCACCAGCACAGAAAGTTTTGAGCAGATATCTCCTTCCATTCGGCCGGAATTGCAAGAAGTTTGTGCATCTTCTATGTTCGTCGCGGTCAATAGCAATAGGCGCTTATCTTCAATCTAGGTGTTTCTGCGTGCTGCGCAAGCCCAAAGAGTGCCCGGCGGAAAACGACAACGCAGGCATGTCGGGTGCCACTGTCTACACCTGCACAGAAAATTGTGAGCAGATATCTCCTTCCGTTCGGCCGGAATTGAAAGAAGTTTGTGCATCTTCAATGTTGGTCGCGGTCAATAACAAAAAGACGCTTATCTTCAATCTAGGTGTTTCTGCGTGCTGCTCCGGCCCAAAGAGTGCCCGGCTGAAAACGACAACGCAGGCATGTCGGGTGCCACTGTCTGCACCTGCACAGAATGTTTTGAGCAGATATCTTCTTTCGTTCGGCCGGAATTGCAAGACGTTTGTGCATCTTCAACATTGGTCACGGTCAATGTCAAAAAGCCCTTATCTGCAATCTAGGTGTTTCTGCGTGATGCGCCGGCCCAAAGAGTGCCCGGCTGAAAACGACAACGCAGTCATGTCGGGTGCCACTGTCTGCACCAGCTCAGAAAGTTTTGAGCAGATATCTCCTTCCATTCGGCCGGAATTGCAAGAAGTTTGTGCATCTTCTCTGTTCGTCGCGGTCAATGGCAAAAGGCGCTTATCTTCAATCTAGGTGTTTCTGCGTGCTGCTCTGGCCCAAAGAGTGCCCGGCTGAAAACGACAACGCAGGCATGTCGGGTGCCACTGTCTGCACCTGCACAGAAAGTTTTGAGCAGATATCTCCTTCAATTCGGCCGGAATTGCAAGAAGTTTGTGCATCTTCTATGTTCGTCGCGGTCAATGGCAAAAGGCGCTTATCTTCAATCTAGGTGTTTCTGCGTGCTGCGCCGGCCCAATGAGTGCCCGGCGGAAAACGACAACGCAGGCATGTCGGGTGCCACTGTCTACACCTGCACAGAAAATTGTGAGCAGATATCTCCTTCCGTTCGGCCGGAATTGAAAGAAGTTTGTGCATCTTCAATGTTGGTCGCGGTCAATGACAAAAAGACGCTTATCTTCAATTTAGGTGTTTCTGCGTGCTGCTCCGGCCCAAAGAGTGCCCGGCTGAAAACGACAACGCAGGCATGTCGGGTGCCACTGTCTGCACCTGCACAGAATGTTTTGAGCAGATATCTTCTTTCGTTCGGCCGGAATTGCAAGACGTTTGTGCATCTTCAATATTGGTCACGGTCAATGTCAAAAAGCCCTTATCTGGAATCAAGGTGTTTCTGCGTGCTGCGCCGGCCCAAAGAGTGCCCGGCTGAAAACGACAACGCAGTCATGTCGGGTGCCACTGTCTGCACCAGCTCAGAAAGTTTTGAGCAGATATCTCCTTCCATTCGGCCGGATTTTCAAGAAGTTTGTGCATCTTCTATGTTCGTCGCGGTCAATGGCAAAAGGCGCTTATCTTCAATCTAGGTGTTTCTGCGTGCTGCTCCGGCCCAAAGAGTGCTCGGCGGAAAACGACAACGCAGGCATGTCGGGTGCCACTGTCTACACCTGCACAGAAAGTTTTGAGCAGATATCTCCTTCCATTCGGCCGCCATTGCAAGAAGTTTGTGCATCTTCTATGTTCGTCGCGGTCAATGGCAAAAGGCGCTTATCTTCAATCTAGGTGTTTCTGCGTGCTGCGCCGGCCCAAAGAGTGCCCGGCGGAAAACGACAACGCAGGCATGTCGGGTGCCACTGTCTACACCTGCACAGAAAATTGTGAGCAGATATCTCCTTCCGTTCGGCCGGAATTGAAAGAAGTTTGTGCATCTTCAATGTTGGTCGCGGTCAATGACAAAAAGACGCTTATCTTCAATCTAGGTGTTTCTGCGTGCTGCTCCGGCCCAAAGAGTGCCCGGCTGAAAACGACAACGCAGGCATGTCGGGTGCCACTGTCTGCACCTGCACAGAATGTTTTGAGCAGATATCTTCTTTCGTTCGGCCGGAATTGCAAGACGTTTGTGCATCTTCAATATTGGTCACGGTCAATGTCAAAAAGCCCTTATCTGCAATCTAGGTGTTTCTGCGTGCTGCGCCGGCCCAAAGAGTGCCCGGCTGAAAACGACAACGCAGTCATGTCGGGTGCCACTGTCTGCACCAGCTCAGAAAGTTTTGAGCAGATATCTCCTTCCATTCGGCCGGAATTGCAAGAAGTTTGTGCATCTTCTATGTTCGTCGCGGTCAATGGCAAAAGGCGCTTATCTTCAATCTAGGTGTTTCTGCGTGCTGCGCCGGCCCAAAGAGTGCCCGGCGGAAAACGACAACGCAGGCATGTTGAGTGCCACTGTCTACACCTGCACAGAAAGTTTTGAGCAGATATCTCCTTCTATTCCGCCGGAATTGCAAGAAGTTTGTGCATCTTCTATGTTCGTCGCGGTCAATGGCAAAAGGCGCTTATCTTCAATCTAGGTGTTTCTGCGTGCTGCGCCGGCCCAAAGAGTGCCCGGCTGAAAACGACAACGCAGGCATGTCGGGTGCCACTGTCTGCACCTGCACAGAAAGTTGTGAGCAGATATCTCCTTCCGTTCGGCCGGAATTGAAATAAGTTTGTGCATCTTCAATGTTGGTCGCGGTCAATGACAAAAAGGCGCTTATCTTCAATCTAGGTGTTTCTGCGTGCTGCTCCGGCCCAAAGAGTGCCCGGCTGAAAACGACAACGCAGGCATGTCGGGTGCCACTGTCTGCACCTGCACAGAAAGTTTTGAGCAGATATCTTCTTTCGTTCGGCCGGAATTGCAAGACGTTTGTGCATCTTCAATATTGGTCACGATCAATGTCAAAAAGCCCTTATCTGCAATCTAGGTGTTTCTGCGTGCTGCGCCGGCCCAAAGAGTGCCCGGCTGAAAACGACAACGCAGGCATGTCGGGTGCCACTGTCTGCACCAGCTCAGAAAGTTTTGAGCAGATATCTCCTTCCATTCGGCCGGAATTGCAAGAAGTTTGTGCATCTTCTATGTTCGTCGCGGTCAATGGCAAAAGGCGCTTATCTTCAATCTAGGTGTTTCTGCGTGCTGCGCCGGCCCAAAGAGTGCCCGGCGGAAAACGACAACGCAGGCATGTCGCGTGCCACTGTCTACACCTGCACAGAAAATTGTGAGCAGATATCTCCTTCCGTTCGGCCGGAATTGAAAGAAGTTTGTGCATCTTCAATGTTGGTCGCGGTCAATAACAAAAAGACGCTTATCTTCAATCTAGGTGTTTCTGCGTGCTGCTCCGGCCCAAAGAGTGCCCGGCTGAAAACGACAACGCAGGCATGTCGGGTGCCACTGTCTGCACCTGCACAGAATGTTTTGAGCAGATATCTTCTTTCGTTCGGCCGGAATTGCAAGACGTTTGTGCATCTTCAACATTGGTCACGGTCAATGTCAAAAAGCCCTTATCTGCAATCTAGGTGTTTCTGCGTGATGCGCCGGCCCAAAGAGTGCCCGGCTGAAAACGACAACGCAGTCATGTCGGGTGCCACTGTCTGCACCAGCTCAGAAAGTTTTGAGCAGATATCTCCTTCCATTCGGCCGGAATTGCAAGAAGTTTGTGCATCTTCTCTGTTCGTCGCGGTCAATGGCAAAAGGCGCTTATCTTCAATCTAGGTGTTTCTGCGTGCTGCTCCGGCCCAAAGAGTGCCCGGCGGAAAGCGAAAACGCAGTCATGTCGGGTGCCACTGTCTACACTTGCACAGAAAGTTTTGAGCAGATATCTCCTTCCATTCGGCCGGGATTGCAAGAAGTTTGTGCATCTTCTATGTTCGTCGCGGTCAATGGCAAAAGGCGCTTATCTTCAATCTAGGTGTTTCTGCGTGCTGCGCCGGCCCAAAGAGTGCCCGGCTGAAAACGACAACGCAGGCATGTCGGGTGCCACTGTCTGCACCAGCTCAGAAAGTTTTGAGCAGATATCTCCTTCCATTCGGCCGGAATTGCAAGAAGTTTGTGCATCTTCTATGTTCGTCGCGGTCAATAGCAATAGGCGCTTATCTTCAATCTAGGTGTTTCTGCGTGCTGCGCAAGCCCAAAGAGTGCCCGGCGGAAAACGACAACGCAGGCATGTCGGGTGCCACTGTCTACACCTGCACAGAAAATTGTGAGCAGATATCTCCTTCCGTTCGGCCGGAATTGAAAGAAGTTTGTGCATCTTCAATGTTGGTCGCGGTCAATAACAAAAAGACGCTTATCTTCAATCTAGGTGTTTCTGCGTGCTGCTCCGGCCCAAAGAGTGCCCGGCTGAAAACGACAACGCAGGCATGTCGGGTGCCACTGTCTGCACCTGCACAGAATGTTTTGAGCAGATATCTTCTTTCGTTCGGCCGGAATTGCAAGACGTTTGTGCATCTTCAACATTGGTCACGGTCAATGTCAAAAAGCCCTTATCTGCAATCTAGGTGTTTCTGCGTGATGCGCCGGCCCAAAGAGTGCCCGGCTGAAAACGACAACGCAGTCATGTCGGGTGCCACTGTCTGCACCAGCTCAGAAAGTTTTGAGCAGATATCTCCTTCCATTCGGCCGGAATTGCAAGAAGTTTGTGCATCTTCTCTGTTCGTCGCGGTCAATGGCAAAAGGCGCTTATCTTCAATCTAGGTGTTTCTGCGTGCTGCTCTGGCCCAAAGAGTGCCCGGCTGAAAACGACAACGCAGGCATGTCGGGTGCCACTGTCTGCACCTGCACAGAAAGTTTTGAGCAGATATCTCCTTCAATTCGGCCGGAATTGCAAGAAGTTTGTGCATCTTCTATGTTCGTCGCGGTCAATGGCAAAAGGCGCTTATCTTCAATCTAGGTGTTTCTGCGTGCTGCGCCGGCCCAATGAGTGCCCGGCGGAAAACGACAACGCAGGCATGTCGGGTGCCACTGTCTACACCTGCACAGAAAATTGTGAGCAGATATCTCCTTCCGTTCGGCCGGAATTGAAAGAAGTTTGTGCATCTTCAATGTTGGTCGCGGTCAATGACAAAAAGACGCTTATCTTCAATTTAGGTGTTTCTGCGTGCTGCTCCGGCCCAAAGAGTGCCCGGCTGAAAACGACAACGCAGGCATGTCGGGTGCCACTGTCTGCACCTGCACAGAATGTTTTGAGCAGATATCTTCTTTCGTTCGGCCGGAATTGCAAGACGTTTGTGCATCTTCAATATTGGTCACGGTCAATGTCAAAAAGCCCTTATCTGGAATCAAGGTGTTTCTGCGTGCTGCGCCGGCCCAAAGAGTGCCCGGCTGAAAACGACAACGCAGTCATGTCGGGTGCCACTGTCTGCACCAGCTCAGAAAGTTTTGAGCAGATATCTCCTTCCATTCGGCCGGAATTGCAAGAAGTTTGTGCATCTTCTATGTTCGTCGCGGTCAATGGCAAAAGGCGCTTATCTTCAATCTAGGTGTTTCTGCGTGCTGCTCCGGCCCAAAGAGTGCTCGGCGGAAAACGACAACGCAGGCATGTCGGGTGCCACTGTCTACACCTGCACAGAAAGTTTTGAGCAGATAT
This sequence comes from Hyla sarda, assembly GCF_029499605.1. Classification (NCBI taxonomy): domain Eukaryota; kingdom Metazoa; phylum Chordata; class Amphibia; order Anura; family Hylidae; genus Hyla; species Hyla sarda. The sequence continues at coordinate 748,358 of NW_026610614.1, forward strand.
CTCCTTCCATTCGGCCGCCATTGCAAGAAGTTTGTGCATCTTCTATGTTCGTCGCGGTCAATGGCAAAAGGCGCTTATCTTCAATCTAGGTGTTTCTGCGTGCTGCGCCGGCCCAAAGAGTGCCCGGCGGAAAACGACAACGCAGGCATGTCGGGTGCCACTGTCTACACCTGCACAGAAAATTGTGAGCAGATATCTCCTTCCGTTCGGCCGGAATTGAAAGAAGTTTGTGCATCTTCAATGTTGGTCGCGGTCAATGACAAAAAGACGCTTATCTTCAATCTAGGTGTTTCTGCGTGCTGCTCCGGCCCAAAGAGTGCCCGGCTGAAAACGACAACGCAGGCATGTCGGGTGCCACTGTCTGCACCTGCACAGAATGTTTTGAGCAGATATCTTCTTTCGTTCGGCCGGAATTGCAAGACGTTTGTGCATCTTCAATATTGGTCACGGTCAATGTCAAAAAGCCCTTATCTGCAATCTAGGTGTTTCTGCGTGCTGCGCCGGCCCAAAGAGTGCCCGGCTGAAAACGACAACGCAGTCATGTCGGGTGCCACTGTCTGCACCAGCTCAGAAAGTTTTGAGCAGATATCTCCTTCCATTCGGCCGGAATTGCAAGAAGTTTGTGCATCTTCTATGTTCGTCGCGGTCAATGGCAAAAGGCGCTTATCTTCAATCTAGGTGTTTCTGCGTGCTGCGCCGGCCCAAAGAGTGCCCGGCGGAAAACGACAACGCAGGCATGTTGAGTGCCACTGTCTACACCTGCACAGAAAGTTTTGAGCAGATATCTCCTTCTATTCCGCCGGAATTGCAAGAAGTTTGTGCATCTTCTATGTTCGTCGCGGTCAATGGCAAAAGGCGCTTATCTTCAATCTAGGTGTTTCTGCGTGCTGCGCCGGCCCAAAGAGTGCCCGGCTGAAAACGACAACGCAGGCATGTCGGGTGCCACTGTCTGCACCTGCACAGAAAGTTGTGAGCAGATATCTCCTTCCGTTCGGCCGGAATTGAAATAAGTTTGTGCATCTTCAATGTTGGTCGCGGTCAATGACAAAAAGGCGCTTATCTTCAATCTAGGTGTTTCTGCGTGCTGCTCCGGCCCAAAGAGTGCCCGGCTGAAAACGACAACGCAGGCATGTCGGGTGCCACTGTCTGCACCTGCACAGAAAGTTTTGAGCAGATATCTTCTTTCGTTCGGCCGGAATTGCAAGACGTTTGTGCATCTTCAATATTGGTCACGATCAATGTCAAAAAGCCCTTATCTGCAATCTAGGTGTTTCTGCGTGCTGCGCCGGCCCAAAGAGTGCCCGGCTGAAAACGACAACGCAGGCATGTCGGGTGCCACTGTCTGCACCTGCACAGAATGTTTTGAGCAGATATCTTCTTTCGTTCGGCCGGAATTGCAAGACGTTTGTGCATCTTCAATATTGGTCACGGTCAATGTCAAAAAGCCCTTATCTGCAATTTAGGTGTTTCGGCGTGCTGCGCCGGCCCAAAGAGTGCCCGGCTGAAAACGACAACGCAGGCATGTCGGGTGCCACTGTCTGCACCTGCACAGAAAGTTTTGAGCAGATATCTCCTTCCATTCGGCCGGAATTGCAAGAAGTTTGTGCATCTTCTCTGTTCGTCGCGGTCAATGGCAAAAGGCGCTTATCTTCAATCTAGGTGTTTCTGCGTGCTGCTCCGGCCCAAAGAGTGCCCGGCGGAAAACGACAACGCAGGCATGTCGAGTTCCACTGTCTACACCTGCACAGAAAGTTTTGAGCAGATATCTCCTTCTATTCCGCCGGAATTGCAAGAAGTTTGTGCATCTTCTCTGTTCGTCGCGGTCAATGGCAAAAGGCGCTTATCTTCAATCTAGGTGTTTCTGCGTGCTGCGCCGGCCCAAAGAGTGCCCGGCGGAAAACGACAACGCAGGCATGTCGGGTGCCACTGTCTGCACCTGCACAGTAAGTTGTGAGCAGATATCTCCTTCCATTCGGCCGGAATTGCAAGACGTTTGTGCATCTTCAATATTGGTCACGGTCAATGTCAAAAAGCCCTTATCTGGAATCTAGGTGTTTCTGCGTGCTGCGCCGGCCCAAAGAGTGCCCGGCTGAAAACGACAACGCAGGCATGTCGGGTGCCACTGTCTGCACCAGCTCAGAAAGTTTTGAGCAGATATCTCCTTCCATTCGGCCGGAATTGCAAGAAGTTTGTGCATCTTCTATGTTCGTCGCGGTCAATGGCAAAAGGCGCTTATCTTCAATATAGGTGTTTCTGCGTGCTGCTCCGGCCCAAAGAGTGCCCGGTGGAAAACGACAACGCAGGCATGTCGGGTGCCACTGTCTGCACCTGCACAGAAAGTTGTGAGCAGATATCTCCTTCCATTCGGCCGGAATTGCAAGACGTTTGTGCATCTTCAATATTGGTCACGGTCAATGTCAAAAAGCCCTTATCTGCAATCTAGGTGTTTCTGCGTGCTGCGCCGGCCCAAAGAGTGCCCGGCTGAAAACGACAACGCAGGCATGTCGGGTGCCACTGTCTGCACCAGCTCAGAAAGTTTTGAGCAGATATCTCCTTCCATTCGGCCGGAATTACAAGAAGTTTGTGCATCTTCTATGTTCGTCGCGGTCAATGGCAAAAGGCGCTTATCTTCAATGTAGGTGTTTCTGCGTGCTGCGCCGGCCCAAAGAGTGCCCGGCGGAAAACGACAACGCAGGCATGTCGGGTGCCACTGTCTGCAACTGCACAGAAAGTTGTGAGCAGATATCTCCTTCCATTCGGCCGGAATTGCAAGACGTTTGTGCATCTTCCATATTGGTCACAGTCAATGTCAAAAAGCCCTTATCTGCAATCTAGGTGTTTCTGCGTGCTGCGCCGGCCCAAAGAGCGCCCGGCTGAAAACGACAACGCAGGCATGTCGGGTGCCACTGTTTGCACCAGCTCAGAAAGTTTTGAGCAGATATCTCCTTCCATTCGGCCGGAATTGCAAGAAGTTTGTACATCTTCTATGTTCGTTGCGGTCAATGGCAAAAGGCGCTTATCTTCAATCTAGGTGTTTCTGCGTGCTGCTCCGGCCCAAAGAGTGCCCGGCGGAAAACGACAACGCAGGCATGTCGAGTGCCACTGTCTACACTTGCACAGAAAGTTTTGAGCAGATATCTCCTTCTATTCGGCCGGAATTGCAAGAAGTTTGTGCATCTTCTATGTTCGTCGCGGTCAATGGCAAAAGGCGCTTATCTTCAATCTAGGTGTTTCTGCGTGCTGCGCCGGCCCAAAGAGTGCCCGGCGGAAAACGACAACGCAGGCATGTCGGGTGCCACTGTCTGCACCTGCACAGAAAGTTTTGAGCAGATATCTTCTTTCGTTCGGCCGGAATTGCAAGACGTTTGTGCATCTTCAATATTGGTCACGATCAATGTCAAAAAGCCCTTATCTGCAATCTAGGTGTTTCTGCGTGCTGCGCCGGCCCAAAGAGTGCCCGGCTGAAAACGACAACGCAGGCATGTCGGGTGCCACTGTCTGCACCAGCTCAGAAAGTTTTGAGCAGATATCTCCTTCCATTCGGCCGGAATTGCAAGAAGTTTGTGCATCTTCTATGTTCGTCGCGGTCAATGGCAAAAGGCACTTATCTTCAATCTAGGTGTTTCTGCGTGCTGCGCCGGCCCAAAGAGTGCCCGGCGGAAAACGACAACGCAGGCATGTCGGGTGCCACTGTCTACACCTGCACAGAAAATTGTGAGCAGATATCTCCTTCCGTTCGGCCGGAATTGAAAGAAGTTTGTGCATCTTCAATGTTGGTCGCGGTCAATAACAAAAAGACGCTTATCTTCAATCTAGGTGTTTCTGCGTGCTGCTCCGGCCCAAAGAGTGCCCGGCTGAAAACGACAACGCAGGCATGTCGGGTGCCACTGTCTGCACCTGCACAGAATGTTTTGAGCAGATATCTTCTTTCGTTCGGCCGGAATTGCAAGACGTTTGTGCATCTTCAATATTGGTCACGGTCAATGTCAAAAAGCCCTTATCTGCAATCTAGGTGTTTCTGCGTGATGCGCCGGCCCAAAGAGTGCCCGGCTGAAAACGACAACGCAGTCATGTCGGGTGCCACTGTCTGCACCAGCTCAGAAAGTTTTGAGCAGATATCTCCTTCCATTCGGCCGGAATTGCAAGAAGTTTGTGCATCTTCTCTGTTCGTCGCGGTCAATGGCAAAAGGCGCTTATCTTCAATCTAGGTGTTTCTGCGTGCTGCTCCGGCCCAAAGAGTGCACGGCGGAAACCGAAAACGCAGGCATGTCGGGTGCCACTGTCTACACTTGCACAGAAAGTTTTGAGCAGATATCTCCTTCCATTCGGCCGGGATTGCAAGAAGTTTGTGCATCTTCTATGTTCGTCGCGGTCAATGGCAAAAGGCGCTTATCTTCAATCTAGGTGTTTCTGCGTGCTGCGCCGGCCCAAAGAGTTCCCGGCGGAAAACGACAACGCAGGCATGTCGAGTGCCACTGTCTACACCTGCACAGAAAGTTTTGAGCAGATATCTCCTTCTATTCCGCCGGAATTGCAAGAAGTTTGTGCATCTTCTATGTTCGTCGCGGTCAATGGCAAAAGGCGCTTATCTTCAATCTAGGTGTTTCTGCGTGCTGCGCCGGCCCAAAGAGTGCCTGGCGGAAAACGACAACGCAGACATGTCGGGTGCCACTGTCTGCACCTGCACAGAAAGTTGTGAGCAGATATCTCCTTCCGTTCGGCCGGAATTGAAATAAGTTTGTGCATCTTCAATGTTGGTCGCGGTCAATGACAAAAAGGCGCTTATCTTCAATCTAGGTGTTTCTGCGTGCTGCTCCGGCCCAAAGAGTGCCCGGCTGAAAACGACAACGCAGGCATGTCGGGTGCCACTGTCTGCACCAGCACAGAAAGTTTTGAGCAGATATCTCCTTCCATTCGGCCGGAATTGCAAGAAGTTTGTGCATCTTCTATGTTCGTCGCGGTCAATAGCAATAGGCGCTTATCTTCAATCTAGGTGTTTCTGCGTGCTGCGCAAGCCCAAAGAGTGCCCGGCGGAAAACGACAACGCAGGCATGTCGGGTGCCACTGTCTACACCTGCACAGAAAATTGTGAGCAGATATCTCCTTCCGTTCGGCCGGAATTGAAAGAAGTTTGTGCATCTTCAATGTTGGTCGCGGTCAATGACAAAAAGACGCTTATCTTCAATCTAGGTGTTTTTGCGTGCTGCTCCGGCCCAAAGAGTGCCCGGCTGAAAACGACAACGCAGGCATGTCGGGTGCCACTGTCTGCACCTGCACAGAATGTTTTGAGCAGATATCTTCTTTCGTTCGGCCGGAATTGCAAGACGTTTGTGCATCTTCAATATTGGTCACGGTCAATGTCAAAAAGCCCTTATCTGCAATTTAGGTGTATCGGCGTGCTGCGCCGGCCCAAAGAGTGCCCGGCTGAAAACGACAACGCAGGCATGTCGGGTGCCACTGTCTGCACCTGGACAGAAAGTTTTGAGCAGATATCTCCTTCCATTCGGCCGGAATTGCAAGAAGTTTGTGCATCTTCTCTGTTCGTCGCGGTCAATGGCAAAAGGCGCTTATCTTCAATCTAGGTGTTTCTGCGTGCTGCTCCGGCCCAAAGAGTGCCCGGCGGAAAACGACAACGCAGGCATGTCGAGTTCCACTGTCTACACCTGCACAGAAAGTTTTGAGCAGATATCTCCTTCTATTCCGCCGGAATTGCAAGAAGTTTGTGCATCTTCTATGTTCGTCGCGGTCAATGGCAAAAGGCGCTTATCTTCAATCTAGGTGTTTCTGCGTGCTGCGCCGGCCCAAAGAGTGCCCGGCGGAAAACGACAACGCAGGCATGTCGGGTGCCACTGTCTGCACCTGCACAGTAAGTTGTGAGCAGATATCTCCTTCCATTCGGCCGGAATTGCAAGACGTTTGTGCATCTTCAATATTGGTCACGGTCAATGTCAAAAAGCCCTTATCTGGAATCTAGGTGTTTCTGCGTGCTGCGCCGGCCCAAAGAGTGCCCGGCTGAAAACGACAACGCAGGCATGTCGGGTGCCACTGTCTGCACCAGCTCAGAAAGTTTTGAGCAGATATCTCCTTCCATTCGGCCGGAATTGCAAGAAGTTTGTGCATCTTCTATGTTCGTCGCGGTCAATGGCAAAAGGCGCTTATCTTCAATATAGGTGTTTCTGCGTGCTGCTCCGGCCCAAACAGTGCCCGGCGGAAAACGACAACGCAGGCATGTCGGGTGCCACTGTCTGCACCTGCACAGAAAGTTGTGAGCAGATATCTCCTTCCATTCGGCCGGAATTGCAAGACGTTTGTGCATCTTCAATATTGGTCACGGTCAATGTCAAAAAGCCCTTATCTGCAATCTAGGTGTTTCTGCGTGCTGCGCCGGCCCAAAGAGTGCCCGGCTGAAAACGACAACGCAGGCATGTCGGGTGCCACTGTCTGCACCAGCTCAGAAAGTTTTGAGCAGATATCTCCTTCCATTCGGCCGGAATTACAAGAAGTTTGTGCATCTTCTATGTTCGTCGCGGTCAATGGCAAAAGGCGCTTATCTTCAATGTAGATGTTTCTGCGTGCTGCGCCGGCCCAAAGAGTGCCCGGCGGAAAACGACAACGCAGGCATGTCGGGTGCCACTGTCTGCAACTGCACAGAAAGTTGTGAGCAGATATCTCCTTCCATTCGGCCGGAATTGCAAGACGTTTGTGCATCTTCCATATTGGTCACAGTCAATGTCAAAAAGCCCTTATCTGCAATCTAGGTGTTTCTGCGTGCTGCGCCGGCCCAAAGAGTGCCCGGCTGAAAACGACAACGCAGGCATGTCGGGTGCCACTGTTTGCACCAGCTCAGAAAGTTTTGAGCAGATATCTCCTTCCATTCGGCCGGAATTGCAAGAAGTTTGTACATCTTCTATGTTCGTTGCGGTCAATGGCAAAAGGCGCTTATCTTCAATCTAGGTGTTTCTGCGTGCTGCTCCGGCCCAAAGAGTGCCCGGCGGAAAACGACAACGCAGGCATGTCGAGTGCCACTGTCTACACTTGCACAGAAAGTTTTGAGCAGATATCTCCTTCTATTCGGCCGGAATTGCAAGAAGTTTGTGCATCTTCTATGTTCGTCGCGGTCAATGGCAAAAGGCGCTTATCTTTAATCTAGGTGTTTCTGCGTGCTGCGCCGGCCCAAAGAGTGCCCGGCGGAAAACGACAACGCAGGCATGTCGGGTGCCACTGTCTGCACCTGCACAGAAAGTTGTGAGCAGATATCTCCTTCCGTTCGGCCGGAATTGAAATAAGTTTGTGCATCTTCAATGTTGGTCGCGGTCAATGACAAAAAGGCGCTTATCTTCAATCTAGGTGTTTCTGCGTGCTGCTCCGGCCCAAAGAGTGCCCGGCTGAAAACGACAACGCAGGCATGTCGGGTGCCACTGTCTGCACCTGCACAGAAAGTTTTGAGCAGATATCTTCTTTCATTCGGCCGGAATTGCAAGACGTTTGTGCATCTTCAATATTGGTCACGGTCAATGTCAAAAAGCCCTTATCTGCAATCTAGGTGTTTCTGCGTGCTGCGCCGGCCCAAAGAGTGCCCGGCTGAAAACGACAACGCAGGCATGTCGGGTGTCACTGTCTGCACCAGCTCAGAAAGTTTTGAGCAGATATCTCCTTCTATTCGGCCGGAATTGCAAGATGTTTGTGCATCTTCTATGTTCGTCGCGGTCAATGGCAAAAGGCGCTTATCTTCAATCTAGGTGTTTCTGCGTGCTGCTCCGGCCCAAAGAGTGCTCGGCGGAAAACGACAACGCAGGCATGTCGGGTGCCACTGTCTACACCTGCACAGAAAGTTTTGAGCAGATATCTCCTTCCATTCGGCCGGAATTTCAAGAAGTTTGTGCATCTTCTATGTTCGTCGCGGTCAATGGCAAAAGGCGCTTATCTTCAATCTAGGTGTTTCTGCGTGCTGCGCCGGCCCAAAGAGTGCCCGGCGGAAAACGACAACGCAGGCATGTCGGGTGCCACTGTCTGCACCTGCACAGAAAATTGTGAGCAGATATCTCCTTCCGTTCGGCCGGAATTGAAAGAAGTTTGTGCATCTTCAATGTTGGTCGCGGTCAATGACAAAAAGACGCTTATCTTCAATCTAGGTGTTTCTGCGTGCTGCTCCGGCCCAAAGAGTGCCCGGCTGAAAACGACAACGCAGGCATGTCGGGTGCCACTGTCTGCACCTGCACAGAATGTTTTGAGCAGATATCTTCTTTTGTTCGGCCGGAATTGCAAGACGTTTGTGCATCTTCAATATTGGTCACGGTCAATGTCAAAAAGCCCTTATCTGCAATCTAGGTGTTTCTGCGTGCTGCGCCGGCCCAAAGAGTGCCCGGCTGAAAACGACAACGCAGGCATGTCGGGTGCCACTGTCTGCACCAGCTCAGAAAGTTTTGAGCAGATATCTCCTTCCATTCGGCCGGAATTGCAAGAAGTTTGTGCATCTTCTATGTTCGTCGCGGTCAATGGCAAAAGGCGCTTATCTTCAATCTAGGTGTTTCTGCGTGCTGCGCCGGCCCAAAGAGTGCCCGGCGGAAAACGACAACGCAGGCATGTTGAGTGCCACTGTCTACACCTGCACAGAAAGTTTTGAGCAGATATCTCCTTCTATTCCGCCGGAATTGCAAGAAGTTTGTGCATCTTCTATGTTCGTCGCGGTCAATGGCAAAAGGCGCTTATCTTCAATCTAGGTGTTTCTGCGTGCTGCGCCGGCCCAAAGAGTGCCCGGCTGAAAACGACAACGCAGGCATGTCGGGTGCCACTGTCTGCACCTGCACAGAAAGTTGTGAGCAGATATCTCCTTCCGTTCGGCCGGAATTGAAATAAGTTTGTGCATCTTCAATGTTGGTCGCGGTCAATGACAAAAAGGCGCTTATCTTCAATCTAGGTGTTTCTGCGTGCTGCTCCGGCCCAAAGAGTGCCCGGCTGAAAACGACAACGCAGGCATGTCGGGTGCCACTGTCTGCACCTGCACAGAAAGTTTTGAGCAGATATCTTCTTTCGTTCGGCCGGAATTGCAAGACGTTTGTGCATCTTCAATATTGGTCACGATCAATGTCAAAAAGCCCTTATCTGCAATCTAGGTGTTTCTGCGTGCTGCGCCGGCCCAAAGAGTGCCCGGCTGAAAACGACAACGCAGGCATGTCGGGTGCCACTGTCTGCACCAGCTCAGAAAGTTTTGAGCAGATATCTCCTTCCATTCGGCCGGAATTGCAAGAAGTTTGTGCATCTTCTATGTTCGTCGCGGTCAATGGCAAAAGGCGCTTATCTTCAATCTAGGTGTTTCTGCGTGCTGCGCCGGCCCAAAGAGTGCCCGGCGGAAAACGACAACGCAGGCATGTCGGGTGCCACTGTCTACACCTGCACAGAAAATTGTGAGCAGATATCTCCTTCCGTTCGGCCGGAATTGAAAGAAGTTTGTGCATCTTCAATGTTGGTCGCGGTCAATAACAAAAAGACGCTTATCTTCAATCTAGGTGTTTCTGCGTGCTGCTCCGGCCCAAAGAGTGCCCGGCTGAAAACGACAACGCAGGCATGTCGGGTGCCACTGTCTGCACCTGCACAGAATGTTTTGAGCAGATATCTTCTTTCGTTCGGCCGGAATTGCAAGACGTTTGTGCATCTTCAACATTGGTCACGGTCAATGTCAAAAAGCCCTTATCTGCAATCTAGGTGTTTCTGCGTGATGCGCCGGCCCAAAGAGTGCCCGGCTGAAAACGACAACGCAGTCATGTCGGGTGCCACTGTCTGCACCAGCTCAGAAAGTTTTGAGCAGATATCTCCTTCCATTCGGCCGGAATTGCAAGAAGTTTGTGCATCTTCTCTGTTCGTCGCGGTCAATGGCAAAAGGCGCTTATCTTCAATCTAGGTGTTTCTGCGTGCTGCTCTGGCCCAAAGAGTTCCCGGCTGAAAACGACAACGCAGGCATGTCGGGTGCCACTGTCTGCACCTGCACAGAAAGTTTTGAGCAGATATCTCCTTCAATTCGGCCGGAATTGCAAGAAGTTTGTGCATCTTCTATGTTCGTCGCGGTCAATGGCAAAAGGCGCTTATCTTCAATCTAGGTGTTTCTGCGAGCTGCGCCGGCCCAAAGAGTGCCCGGCGGAAAACGACAACGCAGGTATGTCGGGTGCCACTGTCTACACCTGCACAGAAAATTGTGAGCAGATATCTCCTTCCGTTCGGCCGGAATTGAAAGAAGTTTGTGCATCTTCAATGTTGGTCGCGGTCAATGACAAAAAGACGCTTATCTTCAATTTAGGTGTTTCTGCGTGCTGCTCCGGCCCAAAGAGTGCCCGGCTGAAAACGACAACGCAGGCATGTCGGGTGCCACTGTCTGCACCTGCACAGAATGTTTTGAGCAGATATCTTCTTTCGTTCGGCCGGAATTGCAAGACGTTTGTGCATCTTCAATATTGGTCACGGTCAATGTCAAAAAGCCCTTATCTGGAATCAAGGTGTTTCTGCGTGCTGCGCCGGCCCAAAGAGTGCCCGGCTGAAAACGACAACGCAGTCATGTCGGGTGCCACTGTCTGCACCAGCTCAGAAAGTTTTGAGCAGATATCTCCTTCCATTCGGCCGGAATTGCAAGAAGTTTGTGCATCTTCTATGTTCGTCGCGGTCAATGGCAAAAGGCGCTTATCTTCAATCTAGGTGTTTCTGCGTGCTGCTCCGGCCCAAAGAGTGCTCGGCGGAAAACGACAACGCAGGCATGTCGGGTGCCACTGTCTACACCTGCACAGAAAGTTTTGAGCAGATATCTCCTTCCATTCGGCCGCCATTGCAAGAAGTTTGTGCATCTTCTATGTTCGTCGCGGTCAATGGCAAAAGGCGCTTATCTTCAATCTAGGTGTTTCTGCGTGCTGCGCCGGCCCAAAGAGTGCCCGGCGGAAAACGACAACGCAGGCATGTCGGGTGCCACTGTCTACACCTGCACAGAAAATTGTGAGCAGATATCTCCTTCCGTTCGGCCGGAATTGAAAGAAGTTTGTGCATCTTCAATGTTGGTCGCGGTCAATGACAAAAAGACGCTTATCTTCAATCTAGGTGTTTCTGCGTGCTGCTCCGGCCCAAAGAGTGCCCGGCTGAAAACGACAACGCAGGCATGTCGGGTGCCACTGTCTGCACCTGCACAGAATGTTTTGAGCAGATATATTCTTTCGTTCGGCCGGAATTGCAAGACGTTTGTGCATCTTCAATATTGGTCACGGTCAATGTCAAAAAGCCCTTATCTGCAATCTAGGTGTTTCTGCGTGCTGCGCCGGCCCAAAGAGTGCCCGGCTGAAAACGACAACGCAGTCATGTCGGGTGCCACTGTCTGCACCAGCTCAGAAAGTTTTGAGCAGATATCTCCTTCCATTCGGCCGGAATTGCAAGAAGTTTGTGCATCTTCTATGTTCGTCGCGGTCAATGGCAAAAGGCGCTTATCTTCAATCTAGGTGTTTCTGCGTGCTGCGCCGGCCCAAAGAGTGCCCGGCGGAAAACGACAACGCAGGCATGTTGAGTGCCACTGTCTACACCTGCACAGAAAGTTTTGAGCAGATATCTCCTTCTATTCCGCCGGAATTGCAAGAAGTTTGTGCATCTTCTATGTTCGTCGCGGTCAATGGCAAAAGGCGCTTATCTTCAATCTAGGTGTTTCTGCGTGCTGCGCCGGCCCAAAGAGTGCCCGGCTGAAAACGACAACGCAGGCATGTCGGGTGCCACTGTCTGCACCTGCACAGAAAGTTGTGAGCAGATATCTCCTTCCGTTCGGCCGGAATTGAAATAAGTTTGTGCATCTTCAATGTTGGTCGCGGTCAATGACAAAAAAGCGCTTATCTTCAATCTAGGTGTTTCTGCGTGCTGCTCCGGCCCAAAGAGTGCCCGGCGGAAACCGAAAACGCAGTCATGTCGGGTGCCACTGTCTACACTTGCACAGAAAGTTTTGAGCAGATATCTCCTTCCATTCGGCCGGGATTGCAAGAAGTTTGTGCATCTTCTATGTTCGTCGCGGTCAATGGCAAAAGGCGCTTATCTTCAATCTAGGTGTTTCTGCGTGCTGCGCCGGCCCAAAGAGTGCCCGGCGGAAAACGACAACGCAGGCATGTCGAGTGCCACTGTCTACACCTGCACAGAAAGTTTTGAGCAGATACCTCCTTCTATTCCGCCGGAATTGCAAGAAGTTTGTGCATCTTCTATGTTCGTCGCGGTCAATGGCAAAAGGCGCTTATCTTCAATCTAGGTGTTTCTGCGTGCTGCGCCGGCCCAAAGAGTGCCTGGCGGAAAACGACAACGCAGACATGTCGGGTGCCACTGTCTGCACCTGCACAGAAAGTTGTGAGCAGATATCTCCTTCCGTTCGGCCGGAATTGAAATAAGTTTGTGCATCTTCAATGTTGGTCGCGGTCAATGACAAAAAGGCGCTTATCTTCAATCTAGGTGTTTCTGCGTGCTGCTCCGGCCCAAAGAGTGCCCGGCTGAAAACGACAACGCAGGCATGTCGGGTGCCACTGTCTGCACCTGCACAGAAAGTTTTGAGCAGATATCTTCTTTCGTTCGGCCGGAATTGCAAGACGTTTGTGCATCTTCAATATTGGTCACGGTCAATGTCAAAAAGCCCTTATCTGCAATCTAAGTGTTTCTGCGTGCTGCGCCGGCCCAAAGAGTGCCCGGCTGAAAACGACAACGCAGGCATGTCGGGTGCCACTGTCTGCACCAGCACAGAAAGTTTTGAGCAGATATCTCCTTCCATTCGGCCGGAATTGCAAGAAGTTTGTGCATCTTCTATGTTCGTCGCGGTCAATAGCAATAGGCGCTTATCTTCAATCTAGGTGTTTCTGCGTGCTGCGCAAGCCCAAAGAGTGCCCGGCGGAAAACGACAACGCAGGCATGTCGGGTGCCACTGTCTACACCTGCACAGAAAATTGTGAGCAGATATCTCCTTCCGTTCGGCCGGAATTGAAAGAAGTTTGTGCATCTTTAATGTTGGTCGCGGTCAATGACAAAAAGACGCTTATCTTCAATCTAGGTGTTTTTGCGTGCTGCTCCGGCCCAAAGAGTGCCCGGCTGAAAACGACAACGCAGGCATGTCGGGTGCCACTGTCTGCACCTGCACAGAATGTTTTGAGCAGATATCTTCTTTCGTTCGGCCGGAATTGCAAGACGTTTGTGCATCTTCAATATTGGTCACGGTCAATGTCAAAAAGCCCTTATCTGCAATTTAGGTGTTTCGGCGTGCTGCGCCGGCCCAAAGAGTGCCCGGCTGAAAACGACAACGCAGGCATGTCGGGTGCCACTGTCTGCACCTGCACAGAAAGTTTTGAGCAGATATCTCCTTCCATTCGGCCGGAATTGCAAGAAGTTTGTGCATCTTCTCTGTTCGTCGCGGTCAATGGCAAAAGGCGCTTATCTTCAATCTAGGTGTTTCTGCGTGCTGCTCCGGCCCAAAGAGTGCCCGGCGGAAAACGACAACGCAGGCATGTCGAGTTCCACTGTCTACACCTGCACAGAAAGTTTTGAGCAGATATCTCCTTCTATTCCGCCGGAATTGCAAGAAGTTTGTGCATCTTCTATGTTCGTCGCGGTCAATGGCAAAAGGCGCTTATCTTCAATCTAGGTGTTTCTGCGTGCTGCGCCGGCCCAAAGAGTGCCCGGCGGAAAACGACAACGCAGGCATGTCGGGTGCCACTGTCTGCACCTGCACAGTAAGTTGTGAGCAGATATCTCCTTCCATTCGGCCGGAATTGCAAGACGTTTGTGCATCTTCAATATTGGTCACGGTCAATGTCAAAAAGCCCTTATCTGGAATCTAGGTGTTTCTGCGTGCTGCGCCGGCCCAAAGAGTGCCCGGCTGAAAACGACAACGCAGGCATGTCGGGTGCCACTGTCTGCACCAGCTCAGAAAGTTTTGAGCAGATATCTCCTTCCATTCGGCCGGAATTGCAAGAAGTTTGTGCATCTTCTATGTTCGTCGCGGTCAATGGCAAAAGGCGCTTATCTTCAATGTAGGTGTTTCTGCGTGCTGCGCCGGCCCAAAGAGTGCCCGGCGGAAAACGACAACGCAGGCATGTCGGGTGCCACTGTCTGCAACTGCACAGAAAGTTGTGAGCAGATATCTCCTTCCATTCGGCCGGAATTGCAAGACGTTTGTGCATCTTCCATATTGGTCACAGTCAATGTCAAAAAGCCCTTATCTGCAATCTAGGTGTTTCTGCGTGCTGCCCAAAGAGTGCCCGGCTGAAAACGACAACGCAGGCATGTCGGGTGCCACTGTTTGCACCAGCTCAGAAAGTTTTGAGCAGATATCTCCTTCCATTCGGCCGGAATTGCAAGAAGTTTGTACATCTTCTATGTTCGTTGCGGTCAATGGCAAAAGGCGCTTATCTTCAATCTAGGTGTTTCTGCGTGCTGCTCCGGCCCAAAGAGTGCCCGGCGGAAAACGACAACGCAGGCATGTCGAGTGCCACTGTCTACACTTGCACAGAAAGTTTTGAGCAGATATCTCCTTCTATTCGGCCGGAATTGCAAGAAGTTTGTGCATCTTCTATGTTCGTCGCGGTCAATGGCAAAAGGCGCTTATCTTCAATCTAGGTGTTTCTGCGTGCTGCGCCGGCCCAAAGAGTGCCCGGCGGAAAACGACAACGCAGACATGTCGGGTGCCACTGTCTGCACCTGCACAGAAAGTTTTGAGCAGATATCTTCTTTCGTTCGGCCGGAATTGCAAGACGTTTGTGCATCTTCAATATTGGTCACGATCAATGTCAAAAAGCCCTTATCTGCAATCTAGGTGTTTCTGCGTGCTGCGCCGGCCCAAAGAGTGCCCGGCTGAAAACGACAACGCAGGCATGTCGGGTGCCACTGTCTGCACCAGCTCAGAAAGTTTTGAGCAGATATCTCCTTCCATTCGGCCGGAATTGCAAGAAGTTTGTGCATCTTCTATGTTCGTCGCGGTCAATGGCAAAAGGCACTTATCTTCAATCTAGGTGTTTCTGCGTGCTGCGCCGGCCCAAAGAGTGCCCGGCGGAAAACGACAACGCAGGCATGTCGGGTGCCACTGTCTACACCTGCACAGAAAATTGTGAGCAGATATCTCCTTCCGTTCGGCCGGAATTGAAAGAAGTTTGTGCATCTTCAATGTTGGTCGCGGTCAATAACAAAAAGACGCTTATCTTCAATCTAGGTGTTTCTGCGTGCTGCTCCGGCCCAAAGAGTGCCCGGCTGAAAACGACAACGCAGGCATGTCGGGTGCCACTGTCTGCACCTGCACAGAATGTTTTGAGCAGATATCTTCTTTCGTTCGGCCGGAATTGCAAGACGTTTGTGCATCTTCAATATTGGTCACGGTCAATGTCAAAAAGCCCTTATCTGCAATCTAGGTGTTTCTGCGTGATGCGCCGGCCCAAAGAGTGCCCGGCTGAAAACGACAACGCAGTCATGTCGGGTGCCACTGTCTGCACCAGCTCAGAAAGTTTTGAGCAGATATCTCCTTCCATTCGGCCGGAATTGCAAGAAGTTTGTGCATCTTCTCTGTTCGTCGCGGTCAATGGCAAAAGGCGCTTATCTTCAATCTAGGTGTTTCTGCGTGCTGCTCCGGCCCAAAGAGTGCACGGCGGAAACCGAAAACGCAGGCATGTCGGGTGCCACTGTCTACACTTGCACAGAAAGTTTTGAGCAGATATCTCCTTCCATTCGGCCGGGATTGCAAGAAGTTTGTGCATCTTCTATGTTCGTCGCGGTCAATGGCAAAAGGCGCTTATCTTCAATCTAGGTGTTTCTGCGTGCTGCGCCGGCCCAAAGAGTTCCCGGCGGAAAACGACAACGCAGGCATGTCGAGTGCCACTGTCTACACCTGCACAGAAAGTTTTGAGCAGATATCTCCTTCTATTCCGCCGGAATTGCAAGAAGTTTGTGCATCTTCTATGTTCGTCGCGGTCAATGGCAAAAGGCGCTTATCTTCAATCTAGGTGTTTCTGCGTGCTGCGCCGGCCCAAAGAGTGCCTGGCGGAAAACGACAACGCAGACATGTCGGGTGCCACTGTCTGCACCTGCACAGAAAGTTGTGAGCAGATATCTCCTTCCGTTCGGCCGGAATTGAAATAAGTTTGTGCATCTTCAATGTTGGTCGCGGTCAATGACAAAAAGGCGCTTATCTTCAATCTAGGTGTTTCTGCGTGCTGCTCCGGCCCAAAGAGTGCCCGGCTGAAAACGACAACGCAGGCATGTCGGGTGCCACTGTCTGCACCTGCACAGAAAGTTTTGAGCAGATATCTTCTTTCGTTCGGCCGGAATTGCAAGACGTTTGTGCATCTTCAATATTGGTCACGGTCAATGTCAAAAAGCCCTTATCTGCAATCTAAGTGTTTCTGCGTGCTGCGCCGGCCCAAAGAGTGCCCGGCTGAAAACGACAACGCAGGCATGTCGGGTGCCACTGTCTGCACCAGCACAGAAAGTTTTGAGCAGATATCTCCTTCCATTCGGCCGGAATTGCAAGAAGTTTGTGCATCTTCTATGTTCGTCGCGGTCAATAGCAATAGGCGCTTATCTTCAATCTAGGTGTTTCTGCGTGCTGCGCAAGCCCAAAGAGTGCCCGGCGGAAAACGACAACGCAGGCATGTCGGGTGCCACTGTCTACACCTGCACAGAAAATTGTGAGCAGATATCTCCTTCCGTTCGGCCGGAATTGAAAGAAGTTTGTGCATCTTCAATGTTGGTCGCGGTCAATGACAAAAAGACGCTTATCTTCAATCTAGGTGTTTTTGCGTGCTGCTCCGGCCCAAAGAGTGCCCGGCTGAAAACGACAACGCAGGCATGTCGGGTGCCACTGTCTGCACCTGCACAGAATGTTTTGAGCAGATATCTTCTTTCGTTCGGCCGGAATTGCAAGACGTTTGTGCATCTTCAATATTGGTCACGGTCAATGTCAAAAAGCCCTTATCTGCAATTTAGGTGTTTCGGCGTGCTGCGCCGGCCCAAAGAGTGCCCGGCTGAAAACGACAACGCAGGCATGTCGGGTGCCACTGTCTGCACCTGGACAGAAAGTTTTGAGCAGATATCTCCTTCCATTCGGCCGGAATTGCAAGAAGTTTGTGCATCTTCTCTGTTCGTCGCGGTCAATGGCAAAAGGCGCTTATCTTCAATCTAGGTGTTTCTGCGTGCTGCTCCGGCCCAAAGAGTGCCCGGCGGAAAACGACAACGCAGGCATGTCGAGTTCCACTGTCTACACCTGCACAGAAAGTTTTGAGCAGATATCTCCTTCTATTCCGCCGGAATTGCAAGAAGTTTGTGCATCTTCTATGTTCGTCGCGGTCAATGGCAAAAGGCGCTTATCTTCAATCTAGGTGTTTCTGCGTGCTGCGCCGGCCCAAAGAGTGCCCGGCGGAAAACGACAACGCAGGCATGTCGGGTGCCACTGTCTGCACCTGCACAGTAAGTTGTGAGCAGATATCTCCTTCCATTCGGCCGGAATTGGAAGACGTTTGTGCATCTTCAATATTGGTCACGGTCAATGTCAAAAAGCCCTTATCTGGAATCTAGGTGTTTCTGCGTGCTGCGCCGGCCCAAAGAGTGCCCGGCTGAAAACGACAACGCAGGCATGTCGGGTGCCACTGTCTGCACCAGCTCAGAAAGTTTTGAGCAGATATCTCCTTCCATTCGGCCGGAATTGCAAGAAGTTTGTGCATCTTCTATGTTCGTCGCGGTCAATGGCAAAAGGCGCTTATCTTCAATATAGGTGTTTCTGCGTGCTGCTCCGGCCCAAAGAGTGCCCGGCGGAAAACGACAACGCAGGCATGTCGGGTGCCACTGTCTGCACCTGCACAGAAAGTTGTGAGCAGATATCTCCTTCCATTCGGCCGGAATTGCAAGACGTTTGTGCATCTTCAATATTGGTCACGGTCAATGTCAAAAAGCCCTTATCTGCAATCTAGGTGTTTCTGCGTGCTGCGCCGGCCCAAAGAGTGCCCGGCTGAAAACGACAACGCAGGCATGTCGGGTGCCACTGTCTGCACCAGCTCAGAAAGTTTTGAGCAGATATCTCCTTCCATTCGGCCGGAATTACAAGAAGTTTGTGCATCTTCTATGTTCGTCGCGGTCAATGGCAAAAGGCGCTTATCTTCAATGTAGGTGTTTCTGCGTGCTGCGCCGGCCCAAAGAGTGCCCGGCGGAAAACGACAACGCAGGCATGTCGGGTGCCACTGTCTGCAACTGCACAGAAAGTTGTGAGCAGATATCTCCTTCCATTCGGCCGGAATTGCAAGACGTTTGTGCATCTTCCATATTGGTCACAGTCAATGTCAAAAAGCCCTTATCTGCAATCTAGGTGTTTCTGCGTGCTGCGCCGGCCCAAAGAGTGCCCGGCTGAAAACGACAACGCAGGCATGTCGGGTGCCACTGTTTGCACCAGCTCAGAAAGTTTTGAGCAGATATCTCCTTCCATTCGGCCGGAATTGCAAGAAGTTTGTACATCTTCTATGTTCGTTGCGGTCAATGGCAAAAGGCGCTTATCTTCAATCTAGGTGTTTCTGCGTGCTGCTCCGGCCCAAAGAGTGCCCGGCGGAAAACGACAACGCAGGCATGTCGAGTGCCACTGTCTACACTTGCACAGAAAGTTTTGAGCAGATATCTCCTTCTATTCGGCCGGAATTGCAAGAAGTTTGTGCATCTTCTATGTTCGTCGCGGTCAATGGCAAAAGGCGCTTATCTTCAATCTAGGTGTTTCTGCGTGCTGCGCCGGCCCAAAGAGTGCCCGGCGGAAAACGACAACGCAGGCATGTCGGGTGCCACTGTCTGCACCTGCACAGAAAGTTTTGAGCAGATATCTTCTTTCGTTCGGCCGGAATTGCAAGACGTTTGTGCATCTTCAATATTGGTCACGATCAATGTCAAAAAGCCCTTATCTGCAATCTAGGTGTTTCTGCGTGCTGCGCCGGCCCAAAGAGTGCCCGGCTGAAAACGACAACGCAGGCATGTCGGGTGCCACTGTCTGCACCAGCTCAGAAAGTTTTGAGCAGATATCTCCTTCCATTCGGCCGGAATTGCAAGAAGTTTGTGCATCTTCTATGTTCGTCGCGGTCAATGGCAAAAGGCACTTATCTTCAATCTAGGTGTTTCTGCGTGCTGCGCCGGCCCAAAGAGTGCCCGGCGGAAAACGACAACGCAGGCATGTCGGGTGCCACTGTCTACACCTGCACAGAAAATTGTGAGCAGATATCTCCTTCCGTTCGGCCGGAATTGAAAGAAGTTTGTGCATCTTCAATGTTGGTCGCGGTCAATAACAAAAAGACGCTTATCTTCAATCTAGGTGTTTCTGCGTGCTGCTCCGGCCCAAAGAGTGCCCGGCTGAAAACGACAACGCAGGCATGTCGGGTGCCACTGTCTGCACCTGCACAGAATGTTTTGAGCAGATATCTTCTTTCGTTCGGCCGGAATTGCAAGACGTTTGTGCATCTTCAATATTGGTCACGGTCAATGTCAAAAAGCCCTTATCTGCAATCTAGGTGTTTCTGCGTGATGCGCCGGCCCAAAGAGTGCCCGGCTGAAAACGACAACGCAGTCATGTCGGGTGCCACTGTCTGCACCAGCTCAGAAAGTTTTGAGCAGATATCTCCTTCCATTCGGCCGGAATTGCAAGAAGTTTGTGCATCTTCTCTGTTCGTCGCGGTCAATGGCAAAAGGCGCTTATCTTCAATCTAGGTGTTTCTGCGTGCTGCTCCGGCCCAAAGAGTGCACGGCGGAAACCGAAAACGCAGGCATGTCGGGTGCCACTGTCTACACTTGCACAGAAAGTTTTGAGCAGATATCTCCTTCCATTCGGCCGGGATTGCAAGAAGTTTGTGCATCTTCTATGTTCGTCGCGGTCAATGGCAAAAGGCGCTTATCTTCAATCTAGGTGTTTCTGCGTGCTGCGCCGGCCCAAAGAGTTCCCGGCGGAAAACGACAACGCAGGCATGTCGAGTGCCACTGTCTACACCTGCACAGAAAGTTTTGAGCAGATATCTCCTTCTATTCCGCCGGAATTGCAAGAAGTTTGTGCATCTTCTATGTTCGTCGCGGTCAATGGCAAAAGGCGCTTATCTTCAATCTAGGTGTTTCTGCGTGCTGCGCCGGCCCAAAGAGTGCCTGGCGGAAAACGACAACGCAGACATGTCGGGTGCCACTGTCTGCACCTGCACAGAAAGTTGTGAGCAGATATCTCCTTCCGTTCGGCCGGAATTGAAATAAGTTTGTGCATCTTCAATGTTGGTCGCGGTCAATGACAAAAAGGCGCTTATCTTCAATCTAGGTGTTTCTGCGTGCTGCTCCGGCCCAAAGAGTGCCCGGCTGAAAACGACAACGCAGGCATGTCGGGTGCCACTGTCTGCACCTGCACAGAAAGTTTTGAGCAGATATCTTCTTTCGTTCGGCCGGAATTGCAAGACGTTTGTGCATCTTCAATATTGGTCACGGTCAATGTCAAAAAGCCCTTATCTGCAATCTAAGTGTTTCTGCGTGCTGCGCCGGCCCAAAGAGTGCCCGGCTGAAAACGACAACGCAGGCATGTCGGGTGCCACTGTCTGCACCAGCACAGAAAGTTTTGAGCAGATATCTCCTTCCATTCGGCCGGAATTGCAAGAAGTTTGTGCATCTTCTATGTTCGTCGCGGTCAATAGCAATAGGCGCTTATCTTCAATCTAGGTGTTTCTGCGTGCTGCGCAAGCCCAAAGAGTGCCCGGCGGAAAACGACAACGCAGGCATGTCGGGTGCAACTGTCTACACCTGCACAGAAAATTGTGAGCAGATATCTCCTTCCGTTCGGCCGGAATTGAAAGAAGTTTGTGCATCTTCAATGTTGGTCGCGGTCAATGACAAAAAGACGCTTATCTTCAATCTAGGTGTTTTTGCGTGCTGCTCCGGCCCAAAGAGTGCCCGGCTGAAAACGACAACGCAGGCATGTCGGGTGCCACTGTCTGCACCTGCACAGAATGTTTTGAGCAGATATCTTCTTTCGTTCGGCCGGAATTGCAAGACGTTTGTGCATCTTCAATATTGGTCACGGTCAATGTCAAAAAGCCCTTATCTGCAATTTAGGTGTTTCGGCGTGCTGCGCCGGCCCAAAGAGTGCCCGGCTGAAAACGACAACGCAGGCATGTCGGGTGCCACTGTCTGCACCTGGACAGAAAGTTTTGAGCAGATATCTCCTTCCATTCGGCCGGAATTGCAAGAAGTTTGTGCATCTTCTCTGTTCGTCGCGGTCAATGGCAAAAGGCGCTTATCTTCAATCTAGGTGTTTCTGCGTGCTGCTCCGGCCCAAAGAGTGCCCGGCGGAAAACGACAACGCAGGCATGTCGAGTTCCACTGTCTACACCTGCACAGAAAGTTTTGAGCAGATATCTCCTTCTATTCCGCCGGAATTGCAAGAAGTTTGTGCATCTTCTATGTTCGTCGCGGTCAATGGCAAAAGGCGCTTATCTTCAATCTAGGTGTTTCTGCGTGCTGCGCCGGCCCAAAGAGTGCCCGGCGGAAAACGACAACGCAGGCATGTCGGGTGCCACTGTCTGCACCTGCACAGTAAGTTGTGAGCAGATATCTCCTTCCATTCGGCCGGAATTGGAAGACGTTTGTGCATCTTCAATATTGGTCACGGTCAATGTCAAAAAGCCCTTATCTGGAATCTAGGTGTTTCTGCGTGCTGCGCCGGCCCAAAGAGTGCCCGGCTGAAAACGACAACGCAGGCATGTCGGGTGCCACTGTCTGCACCAGCTCAGAAAGTTTTGAGCAGATATCTCCTTCCATTCGGCCGGAATTGCAAGAAGTTTGTGCATCTTCTATGTTCGTCGCGGTCAATGGCAAAAGGCGCTTATCTTCAATATAGGTGTTTCTGCGTGCTGCTCCGGCCCAAAGAGTGCCCGGCGGAAAACGACAACGCAGGCATGTCGGGTGCCACTGTCTGCACCTGCACAGAAAGTTGTGAGCAGATATCTCCTTCCATTCGGCCGGAATTGCAAGACGTTTGTGCATCTTCAATATTGGTCACGGTCAATGTCAAAAAGCCCTTATCTGCAATCTAGGTGTTTCTGCGTGCTGCGCCGGCCCAAAGAGTGCCCGGCTGAAAACGACAACGCAGGCATGTCGGGTGCCACTGTCTGCACCAGCTCAGAAAGTTTTGAGCAGATATCTCCTTCCATTCGGCCGGAATTACAAGAAGTTTGTGCATCTTCTATGTTCGTCGCGGTCAATGGCAAAAGGCGCTTATCTTCAATGTAGGTGTTTCTGCGTGCTGCGCCGGCCCAAAGAGTGCCCGGCGGAAAACGACAACGCAGGCATGTCGGGTGCCACTGTCTGCAACTGCACAGAAAGTTGTGAGCAGATATCTCCTTCCATTCGGCCGGAATTGCAAGACGTTTGTGCATCTTCCATATTGGTCACAGTCAATGTCAAAAAGCCCTTATCTGCAATCTAGGTGTTTCTGCGTGCTGCGCCGGCCCAAAGAGTGCCCGGCTGAAAACGACAACGCAGGCATGTCGGGTGCCACTGTTTGCACCAGCTCAGAAAGTTTTGAGCAGATATCTCCTTCCATTCGGCCGGAATTGCAAGAAGTTTGTACATCTTCTATGTTCGTTGCGGTCAATGGCAAAAGGCGCTTATCTTCAATCTAGGTGTTTCTGCGTGCTGCTCCGGCCCAAAGAGTGCCCGGCGGAAAACGACAACGCAGGCATGTCGAGTGCCACTGTCTACACTTGCACAGAAAGTTTTGAGCAGATATCTCCTTCTATTCGGCCGGAATTGCAAGAAGTTTGTGCATCTTCTATGTTCGTCGCGGTCAATGGCAAAAGGCGCTTATCTTCAATCTAGGTGTTTCTGCGTGCTGCGCCGGCCCAAAGAGTGCCCGGCGGAAAACGACAACGCAGGCATGTCGGGTGCCACTGTCTGCACCTGCACAGAAAGTTTTGAGCAGATATCTTCTTTCGTTCGGCCGGAATTGCAAGACGTTTGTGCATCTTCAATATTGGTCACGATCAATGTCAAAAAGCCCTTATCTGCAATCTAGGTGTTTCTGCGTGCTGCGCCGGCCCAAAGAGTGCCCGGCTGAAAACGACAACGCAGGCATGTCGGGTGCCACTGTCTGCACCAGCTCAGAAAGTTTTGAGCAGATATCTCCTTCCATTCGGCCGGAATTGCAAGAAGTTTGTGCATCTTCTATGTTCGTCGCGGTCAATGGCAAAAGGCACTTATCTTCAATCTAGGTGTTTCTGCGTGCTGCGCCGGCCCAAAGAGTGCCCGGCGGAAAACGACAACGCAGGCATGTCGGGTGCCACTGTCTACACCTGCACAGAAAATTGTGAGCAGATATCTCCTTCCGTTCGGCCGGAATTGAAAGAAGTTTGTGCATCTTCAATGTTGGTCGCGGTCAATAACAAAAAGACGCTTATCTTCAATCTAGGTGTTTCTGCGTGCTGCTCCGGCCCAAAGAGTGCCCGGCTGAAAACGACAACGCAGGCATGTCGGGTGCCACTGTCTGCACCTGCACAGAATGTTTTGAGCAGATATCTTCTTTCGTTCGGCCGGAATTGCAAGACGTTTGTGCATCTTCAATATTGGTCACGGTCAATGTCAAAAAGCCCTTATCTGCAATCTAGGTGTTTCTGCGTGATGCGCCGGCCCAAAGAGTGCCCGGCTGAAAACGACAACGCAGTCATGTCGGGTGCCACTGTCTGCACCAGCTCAGAAAGTTTTGAGCAGATATCTCCTTCCATTCGGCCGGAATTGCAAGAAGTTTGTGCATCTTCTCTGTTCGTCGCGGTCAATGGCAAAAGGCGCTTATCTTCAATCTAGGTGTTTCTGCGTGCTGCTCCGGCCCAAAGAGTGCACGGCGGAAACCGAAAACGCAGGCATGTCGGGTGCCACTGTCTACACTTGCACAGAAAGTTTTGAGCAGATATCTCCTTCCATTCGGCCGGGATTGCAAGAAGTTTGTGCATCTTCTATGTTCGTCGCGGTCAATGGCAAAAGGCGCTTATCTTCAATCTAGGTGTTTCTGCGTGCTGCGCCGGCCCAAAGAGTTCCCGGCGGAAAACGACAACGCAGGCATGTCGAGTGCCACTGTCTACACCTGCACAGAAAGTTTTGAGCAGATATCTCCTTCTATTCCGCCGGAATTGCAAGAAGTTTGTGCATCTTCTATGTTCGTCGCGGTCAATGGCAAAAGGCGCTTATCTTCAATCTAGGTGTTTCTGCGTGCTGCGCCGGCCCAAAGAGTGCCTGGCGGAAAACGACAACGCAGACATGTCGGGTGCCACTGTCTGCACCTGCACAGAAAGTTGTGAGCAGATATCTCCTTCCGTTCGGCCGGAATTGAAATAAGTTTGTGCATCTTCAATGTTGGTCGCGGTCAATGACAAAAAGGCGCTTATCTTCAATCTAGGTGTTTCTGCGTGCTGCTCCGGCCCAAAGAGTGCCCGGCTGAAAACGACAACGCAGGCATGTCGGGTGCCACTGTCTGCACCTGCACAGAAAGTTTTGAGCAGATATCTTCTTTCGTTCGGCCGGAATTGCAAGACGTTTGTGCATCTTCAATATTGGTCACGGTCAATGTCAAAAAGCCCTTATCTGCAATCTAAGTGTTTCTGCGTGCTGCGCCGGCCCAAAGAGTGCCCGGCTGAAAACGACAACGCAGGCATGTCGGGTGCCACTGTCTGCACCAGCACAGAAAGTTTTGAGCAGATATCTCCTTCCATTCGGCCGGAATTGCAAGAAGTTTGTGCATCTTCTATGTTCGTCGCGGTCAATAGCAATAGGCGCTTATCTTCAATCTAGGTGTTTCTGCGTGCTGCGCAAGCCCAAAGAGTGCCCGGCGGAAAACGACAACGCAGGCATGTCGGGTGCAACTGTCTACACCTGCACAGAAAATTGTGAGCAGATATCTCCTTCCGTTCGGCCGGAATTGAAAGAAGTTTGTGCATCTTCAATGTTGGTCGCGGTCAATGACAAAAAGACGCTTATCTTCAATCTAGGTGTTTTTGCGTGCTGCTCCGGCCCAAAGAGTGCCCGGCTGAAAACGACAACGCAGGCATGTCGGGTGCCACTGTCTGCACCTGCACAGAATGTTTTGAGCAGATATCTTCTTTCGTTCGGCCGGAATTGCAAGACGTTTGTGCATCTTCAATATTGGTCACGGTCAATGTCAAAAAGCCCTTATCTGCAATTTAGGTGTTTCGGCGTGCTGCGCCGGCCCAAAGAGTGCCCGGCTGAAAACGACAACGCAGGCATGTCGGGTGCCACTGTCTGCACCTGGACAGAAAGTTTTGAGCAGATATCTCCTTCCATTCGGCCGGAATTGCAAGAAGTTTGTGCATCTTCTCTGTTCGTCGCGGTCAATGGCAAAAGGCGCTTATCTTCAATCTAGGTGTTTCTGCGTGCTGCTCCGGCCCAAAGAGTGCCCGGCGGAAAACGACAACGCAGGCATGTCGAGTTCCACTGTCTACACCTGCACAGAAAGTTTTGAGCAGATATCTCCTTCTATTCCGCCGGAATTGCAAGAAGTTTGTGCATCTTCTATGTTCGTCGCGGTCAATGGCAAAAGGCGCTTATCTTCAATCTAGGTGTTTCTGCGTGCTGCGCCGGCCCAAAGAGTGCCCGGCGGAAAACGACAACGCAGGCATGTCGGGTGCCACTGTCTGCACCTGCACAGTAAGTTGTGAGCAGATATCTCCTTCCATTCGGCCGGAATTGCAAGACGTTTGTGCATCTTCAATATTGGTCACGGTCAATGTCAAAAAGCCCTTATCTGGAATCTAGGTGTTTCTGCGTGCTGCGCCGGCCCAAAGAGTGCCCGGCTGAAAACGACAACGCAGGCATGTCGGGTGCCACTGTCTGCACCAGCTCAGAAAGTTTTGAGCAGATATCTCCTTCCATTCGGCCGGAATTGCAAGAAGTTTGTGCATCTTCTATGTTCGTCGCGGTCAATGGCAAAAGGCGCTTATCTTCAATATAGGTGTTTCTGCGTGCTGCTCCGGCCCAAACAGTGCCCGGCGGAAAACGACAACGCAGGCATGTCGGGTGCCACTGTCTGCACCTGCACAGAAAGTTGTGAGCAGATATCTCCTTCCATTCGGCCGGAATTGCAAGACGTTTGTGCATCTTCAATATTGGTCACGGTCAATGTCAAAAAGCCCTTATCTGCAATCTAGGTGTTTCTGCGTGCTGCGCCGGCCCAAAGAGTGCCCGGCTGAAAACGACAACGCAGGCATGTCGGGTGCCACTGTCTGCACCAGCTCAGAAAGTTTTGAGCAGATATCTCCTTCCATTCGGCCGGAATTACAAGAAGTTTGTGCATCTTCTATGTTCGTCGCGGTCAATGGCAAAAGGCGCTTATCTTCAATGTAGGTGTTTCTGCGTGCTGCGCCGGCCCAAAGAGTGCCCGGCGGAAAACGACAACGCAGGCATGTCGGGTGCCACTGTCTGCAACTGCACAGAAAGTTGTGAGCAGATATCTCCTTCCATTCGGCCGGAATTGCAAGACGTTTGTGCATCTTCCATATTGGTCACAGTCAATGTCAAAAAGCCCTTATCTGCAATCTAGGTGTTTCTGCGTGCTGCGCCGGCCCAAAGAGTGCCCGGCTGAAAACGACAACGCAGGCATGTCGGGTGCCACTGTTTGCACCAGCTCAGAAAGTTTTGAGCAGATATCTCCTTCCATTCGGCCGGAATTGCAAGAAGTTTGTACATCTTCTATGTTCGTTGCGGTCAATGGCAAAAGGCGCTTATCTTCAATCTAGGTGTTTCTGCGTGCTGCTCCGGCCCAAAGAGTGCCCGGCGGAAAACGACAACGCAGGCATGTCGAGTGCCACTGTCTACA
The DNA here is from genome assembly GCF_029499605.1 of Hyla sarda. Lineage (NCBI taxonomy): Eukaryota > Metazoa > Chordata > Amphibia > Anura > Hylidae > Hyla > Hyla sarda. Next base: position 775,200 of record NW_026610614.1, read on the forward strand.
CTTGCACAGAAAGTTTTGAGCAGATATCTCCTTCTATTCGGCCGGAATTGCAAGAAGTTTGTGCATCTTCTATGTTCGTCGCGGTCAATGGCAAAAGGCGCTTATCTTCAATCTAGGTGTTTCTGCGTGCTGCGCCGGCCCAAAGAGTGCCCGGCGGAAAACGACAACGCAGGCATGTCGGGTGCCACTGTCTGCACCTGCACAGAAAGTTTTGAGCAGATATCTTCTTTCGTTCGGCCGGAATTGCAAGACGTTTGTGCATCTTCAATATTGGTCACGATCAATGTCAAAAAGCCCTTATCTGCAATCTAGGTGTTTCTGCGTGCTGCGCCGGCCCAAAGAGTGCCCGGCTGAAAACGACAACGCAGGCATGTCGGGTGCCACTGTCTGCACCAGCTCAGAAAGTTTTGAGCAGATATCTCCTTCCATTCGGCCGGAATTGCAAGAAGTTTGTGCATCTTCTATGTTCGTCGCGGTCAATGGCAAAAGGCACTTATCTTCAATCTAGGTGTTTCTGCGTGCTGCGCCGGCCCAAAGAGTGCCCGGCGGAAAACGACAACGCAGGCATGTCGGGTGCCACTGTCTACACCTGCACAGAAAATTGTGAGCAGATATCTCCTTCCGTTCGGCCGGAATTGAAAGAAGTTTGTGCATCTTCAATGTTGGTCGCGGTCAATAACAAAAAGACGCTTATCTTCAATCTAGGTGTTTCTGCGTGCTGCTCCGGCCCAAAGAGTGCCCGGCTGAAAACGACAACGCAGGCATGTCGGGTGCCACTGTCTGCACCAGCTCAGAAAGTTTTGAGCAGATATCTCCTTCCATTCGGCCGGAATTGCAAGAAGTTTGTGCATCTTCTATGTTCGTCGCGGTCAATGGCAAAAGGCGCTTATCTTCAATATAGGTGTTTCTGCGTGCTGCTCCGGCCCAAAGAGTGCCCGGCGGAAAACGACAACGCAGGCATGTCGGGTGCCACTGTCTGCACCTGCACAGAAAGTTGTGAGCAGATATCTCCTTCCATTCGGCCGGAATTGCAAGACGTTTGTGCATCTTCAATATTGGTCACGGTCAATGTCAAAAAGCCCTTATCTGCAATCTAGGTGTTTCTGCGTGCTGCGCCGGCCCAAAGAGTGCCCGGCTGAAAACGACAACGCAGGCATGTCGGGTGCCACTGTCTGCACCAGCTCAGAAAGTTTTGAGCAGATATCTCCTTCCATTCGGCCGGAATTACAAGAAGTTTGTGCATCTTCTATGTTCGTCGCGGTCAATGGCAAAAGGCGCTTATCTTCAATGTAGATGTTTCTGCGTGCTGCGCCGGCCCAAAGAGTGCCCGGCGGAAAACGACAACGCAGGCATGTCGGGTGCCACTGTCTGCAACTGCACAGAAAGTTGTGAGCAGATATCTCCTTCCATTCGGCCGGAATTGCAAGACGTTTGTGCATCTTCCATATTGGTCACAGTCAATGTCAAAAAGCCCTTATCTGCAATCTAGGTGTTTCTGCGTGCTGCGCCGGCCCAAAGAGTGCCCGGCTGAAAACGACAACGCAGGCATGTCGGGTGCCACTGTTTGCACCAGCTCAGAAAGTTTTGAGCAGATATCTCCTTCTATTCGGCCGGAATTGCAAGAAGTTTGTGCATCTTCTATGTTCGTCGCGGTCAATGGCAAAAGGCGCTTATCTTCAATCTAGGTGTTTCTGCGTGCTGCGCCGGCCCAAAGAGTGCCCGGCGGAAAACGACAACGCAGGCATGTCGGGTGCCACTGTCTGCACCTGCACAGAAAGTTTTGAGCAGATATCTTCTTTCGTTCGGCCGGAATTGCAAGACGTTTGTGCATCTTCAATATTGGTCACGATCAATGTCAAAAAGCCCTTATCTGCAATCTAGGTGTTTCTGCGTGCTGCGCCGGCCCAAAGAGTGCCCGGCTGAAAACGACAACGCAGGCATGTCGGGTGCCACTGTCTGCACCAGCTCAGAAAGTTTTGAGCAGATATCTCCTTCCATTCGGCCGGAATTGCAAGAAGTTTGTGCATCTTCTATGTTCGTCGCGGTCAATGGCAAAAGGCACTTATCTTCAATCTAGGTGTTTCTGCGTGCTGCGCCGGCCCAAAGAGTGCCCGGCGGAAAACGACAACGCAGGCATGTCGGGTGCCACTGTCTACACCTGCACAGAAAATTGTGAGCAGATATCTCCTTCCGTTCGGCCGGAATTGAAAGAAGTTTGTGCATCTTCAATGTTGGTCGCGGTCAATAACAAAAAGACGCTTATCTTCAATCTAGGTGTTTCTGCGTGCTGCTCCGGCCCAAAGAGTGCCCGGCTGAAAACGACAACGCAGGCATGTCGGGTGCCACTGTCTGCACCTGCACAGAATGTTTTGAGCAGATATCTTCTTTCGTTCGGCCGGAATTGCAAGACGTTTGTGCATCTTCAATATTGGTCACGGTCAATGTCAAAAAGCCCTTATCTGCAATCTAGGTGTTTCTGCGTGATGCGCCGGCCCAAAGAGTGCCCGGCTGAAAACGACAACGCAGTCATGTCGGGTGCCACTGTCTGCACCAGCTCAGAAAGTTTTGAGCAGATATCTCCTTCCATTCGGCCGGAATTGCAAGAAGTTTGTGCATCTTCTCTGTTCGTCGCGGTCAATGGCAAAAGGCGCTTATCTTCAATCTAGGTGTTTCTGCGTGCTGCTCCGGCCCAAAGAGTGCACGGCGGAAACCGAAAACGCAGGCATGTCGGGTGCCACTGTCTACACTTGCACAGAAAGTTTTGAGCAGATATCTCCTTCCATTCGGCCGGGATTGCAAGAAGTTTGTGCATCTTCTATGTTCGTCGCGGTCAATGGCAAAAGGCGCTTATCTTCAATCTAGGTGTTTCTGCGTGCTGCGCCGGCCCAAAGAGTTCCATGCGGAAAACGACAACGCAGGCATGTCGAGTGCCACTGTCTACACCTGCACAGAAAGTTTTGAGCAGATATCTCCTTCTATTCCGCCGGAATTGCAAGAAGTTTGTGCATCTTCTATGTTCGTCGCGGTCAATGGCAAAAGGCGCTTATCTTCAATCTAGGTGTTTCTGCGTGCTGCGCCGGCCCAAAGAGTGCCTGGCGGAAAACGACAACGCAGACATGTCGGGTGCCACTGTCTGCACCTGCACAGAAAGTTGTGAGCAGATATCTCCTTCCGTTCGGCCGGAATTGAAATAAGTTTGTGCATCTTCAATGTTGGTCGCGGTCAATGACAAAAAGGCGCTTATCTTCAATCTAGGTGTTTCTGCGTGCTGCTCCGGCCCAAAGAGTGCCCGGCTGAAAACGACAACGCAGGCATGTCGGGTGCCACTGTCTGCACCTGCACAGAAAGTTTTGAGCAGATATCTTCTTTCGTTCGGCCGGAATTGCAAGACGTTTGTGCATCTTCAATATTGGTCACGGTCAATGTCAAAAAGCCCTTATCTGCAATCTAAGTGTTTCTGCGTGCTGCGCCGGCCCAAAGAGTGCCCGGCTGAAAACGACAACGCAGGCATGTCGGGTGCCACTGTCTGCACCAGCACAGAAAGTTTTGAGCAGATATCTCCTTCCATTCGGCCGGAATTGCAAGAAGTTTGTGCATCTTCTATGTTCGTCGCGGTCAATAGCAATAGGCGCTTATCTTCAATCTAGGTGTTTCTGCGTGCTGCGCAAGCCCAAAGAGTGCCCGGCGGAAAACGACAACGCAGGCATGTCGGGTGCCACTGTCTACACCTGCACAGAAAATTGTGAGCAGATATCTCCTTCCGTTCGGCCGGAATTGAAAGAAGTTTGTGCATCTTCAATGTTGGTCGCGGTCAATGACAAAAAGACGCTTATCTTCAATCTAGGTGTTTTTGCGTGCTGCTCCGGCCCAAAGAGTGCCCGGCTGAAAACGACAACGCAGGCATGTCGGGTGCCACTGTCTGCACCTGCACAGAATGTTTTGAGCAGATATCTTCTTTCGTTCGGCCGGAATTGCAAGACGTTTGTGCATCTTCAATATTGGTCACGGTCAATGTCAAAAAGCCCTTATCTGCAATTTAGGTGTTTCGGCGTGCTGCGCCGGCCCAAAGAGTGCCCGGCTGAAAACGACAACGCAGGCATGTCGGGTGCCACTGTCTGCACCTGGACAGAAAGTTTTGAGCAGATATCTCCTTCCATTCGGCCGGAATTGCAAGAAGTTTGTGCATCTTCTCTGTTCGTCGCGGTCAATGGCAAAAGGCGCTTATCTTCAATCTAGGTGTTTCTGCGTGCTGCTCCGGCCCAAAGAGTGCCCGGCGGAAAACGACAACGCAGGCATGTCGAGTTCCACTGTCTACACCTGCACAGAAAGTTTTGAGCAGATATCTCCTTCTATTCCGCCGGAATTGCAAGAAGTTTGTGCATCTTCTATGTTCGTCGCGGTCAATGGCAAAAGGCGCTTATCTTCAATCTAGGTGTTTCTGCGTGCTGCGCCGGCCCAAAGAGTGCCCGGCGGAAAACGACAACGCAGGCATGTCGGGTGCCACTGTCTGCACCTGCACAGTAAGTTGTGAGCAGATATCTCCTTCCATTCGGCCGGAATTGCAAGACGTTTGTGCATCTTCAATATTGGTCACGGTCAATGTCAAAAAGCCCTTATCTGGAATCTAGGTGTTTCTGCGTGCTGCGCCGGCCCAAAGAGTGCCCGGCTGAAAACGACAACGCAGGCATGTCGGGTGCCACTGTCTGCACCAGCTCAGAAAGTTTTGAGCAGATATCTCCTTCCATTCGGCCGGAATTGCAAGAAGTTTGTGCATCTTCTATGTTCGTCGCGGTCAATGGCAAAAGGCGCTTATCTTCAATATAGGTGTTTCTGCGTGCTGCTCCGGCCCAAAGAGTGCCCGGCGGAAAACGACAACGCAGGCATGTCGGGTGCCACTGTCTGCACCTGCACAGAAAGTTGTGAGCAGATATCTCCTTCCATTCGGCCGGAATTGCAAGACGTTTGTGCATCTTCAATATTGGTCACGGTCAATGTCAAAAAGCCCTTATCTGCAATCTAGGTGTTTCTGCGTGCTGCGCCGGCCCAAAGAGTGCCCGGCTGAAAACGACAACGCAGGCATGTCGGGTGCCACTGTCTGCACCAGCTCAGAAAGTTTTGAGCAGATATCTCCTTCCATTCGGCCGGAATTACAAGAAGTTTGTGCATCTTCTATGTTCGTCGCGGTCAATGGCAAAAGGCGCTTATCTTCAATGTAGGTGTTTCTGCGTGCTGCGCCGGCCCAAAGAGTGCCCGGCGGAAAACGACAACGCAGGCATGTCGGGTGCCACTGTCTGCAACTGCACAGAAAGTTGTGAGCAGATATCTCCTTCCATTCGGCCGGAATTGCAAGACGTTTGTGCATCTTCCATATTGGTCACAGTCAATGTCAAAAAGCCCTTATCTGCAATCTAGGTGTTTCTGCGTGCTGCGCCGGCCCAAAGAGTGCCCGGCTGAAAACGACAACGCAGGCATGTCGGGTGCCACTGTTTGCACCAGCTCAGAAAGTTTTGAGCAGATATCTCCTTCCATTCGGCCGGAATTGCAAGAAGTTTGTACATCTTCTATGTTCGTTGCGGTCAATGGCAAAAGGCGCTTATCTTCAATCTAGGTGTTTCTGCGTGCTGCTCCGGCCCAAAGAGTGCCCGGCGGAAAACGACAACGCAGGCATGTCGAGTGCCACTGTCTACACTTGCACAGAAAGTTTTGAGCAGATATCTCCTTCTATTCGGCCGGAATTGCAAGAAGTTTGTGCATCTTCTATGTTCGTCGCGGTCAATGGCAAAAGGCGCTTATCTTCAATCTAGGTGTTTCTGCGTGCTGCGCCGGCCCAAAGAGTGCCCGGCGGAAAACGACAACGCAGGCATGTCGGGTGCCACTGTCTGCACCTGCACAGAAAGTTTTGAGCAGATATCTTCTTTCGTTCGGCCGGAATTGCAAGACGTTTGTGCATCTTCAATATTGGTCACGATCAATGTCAAAAAGCCCTTATCTGCAATCTAGGTGTTTCTGCGTGCTGCGCCGGCCCAAAGAGTGCCCGGCTGAAAACGACAACGCAGGCATGTCGGGTGCCACTGTCTGCACCAGCTCAGAAAGTTTTGAGCAGATATCTCCTTCCATTCGGCCGGAATTGCAAGAAGTTTGTGCATCTTCTATGTTCGTCGCGGTCAATGGCAAAAGGCACTTATCTTCAATCTAGGTGTTTCTGCGTGCTGCGCCGGCCCAAAGAGTGCCCGGCGGAAAACGACAACGCAGGCATGTCGGGTGCCACTGTCTACACCTGCACAGAAAATTGTGAGCAGATATCTCCTTCCGTTCGGCCGGAATTGAAAGAAGTTTGTGCATCTTCAATGTTGGTCGCGGTCAATAACAAAAAGACGCTTATCTTCAATCTAGGTGTTTCTGCGTGCTGCTCCGGCCCAAAGAGTGCCCGGCTGAAAACGACAACGCAGGCATGTCGGGTGCCACTGTCTGCACCTGCACAGAATGTTTTGAGCAGATATCTTCTTTCGTTCGGCCGGAATTGCAAGACGTTTGTGCATCTTCAATATTGGTCACGGTCAATGTCAAAAAGCCCTTATCTGCAATCTAGGTGTTTCTGCGTGATGCGCCGGCCCAAAGAGTGCCCGGCTGAAAACGACAACGCAGTCATGTCGGGTGCCACTGTCTGCACCAGCTCAGAAAGTTTTGAGCAGATATCTCCTTCCATTCGGCCGGAATTGCAAGAAGTTTGTGCATCTTCTCTGTTCGTCGCGGTCAATGGCAAAAGGCGCTTATCTTCAATCTAGGTGTTTCTGCGTGCTGCTCCGGCCCAAAGAGTGCACGGCGGAAACCGAAAACGCAGGCATGTCGGGTGCCACTGTCTACACTTGCACAGAAAGTTTTGAGCAGATATCTCCTTCCATTCGGCCGGGATTGCAAGAAGTTTGTGCATCTTCTATGTTCGTCGCGGTCAATGGCAAAAGGCGCTTATCTTCAATCTAGGTGTTTCTGCGTGCTGCGCCGGCCCAAAGAGTTCCCGGCGGAAAACGACAACGCAGGCATGTCGAGTGCCACTGTCTACACCTGCACAGAAAGTTTTGAGCAGATATCTCCTTCTATTCCGCCGGAATTGCAAGAAGTTTGTGCATCTTCTATGTTCGTCGCGGTCAATGGCAAAAGGCGCTTATCTTCAATCTAGGTGTTTCTGCGTGCTGCGCCGGCCCAAAGAGTGCCTGGCGGAAAACGACAACGCAGACATGTCGGGTGCCACTGTCTGCACCTGCACAGAAAGTTGTGAGCAGATATCTCCTTCCGTTCGGCCGGAATTGAAATAAGTTTGTGCATCTTCAATGTTGGTCGCGGTCAATGACAAAAAGGCGCTTATCTTCAATCTAGGTGTTTCTGCGTGCTGCTCCGGCCCAAAGAGTGCCCGGCTGAAAACGACAACGCAGGCATGTCGGGTGCCACTGTCTGCACCTGCACAGAAAGTTTTGAGCAGATATCTTCTTTCGTTCGGCCGGAATTGCAAGACGTTTGTGCATCTTCAATATTGGTCACGGTCAATGTCAAAAAGCCCTTATCTGCAATCTAAGTGTTTCTGCGTGCTGCGCCGGCCCAAAGAGTGCCCGGCTGAAAACGACAACGCAGGCATGTCGGGTGCCACTGTCTGCACCAGCACAGAAAGTTTTGAGCAGATATCTCCTTCCATTCGGCCGGAATTGCAAGAAGTTTGTGCATCTTCTATGTTCGTCGCGGTCAATAGCAATAGGCGCTTATCTTCAATCTAGGTGTTTCTGCGTGCTGCGCAAGCCCAAAGAGTGCCCGGCGGAAAACGACAACGCAGGCATGTCGGGTGCAACTGTCTACACCTGCACAGAAAATTGTGAGCAGATATCTCCTTCCGTTCGGCCGGAATTGAAAGAAGTTTGTGCATCTTCAATGTTGGTCGCGGTCAATGACAAAAAGACGCTTATCTTCAATCTAGGTGTTTTTGCGTGCTGCTCCGGCCCAAAGAGTGCCCGGCTGAAAACGACAACGCAGGCATGTCGGGTGCCACTGTCTGCACCTGCACAGAATGTTTTGAGCAGATATCTTCTTTCGTTCGGCCGGAATTGCAAGACGTTTGTGCATCTTCAATATTGGTCACGGTCAATGTCAAAAAGCCCTTATCTGCAATTTAGGTGTTTCGGCGTGCTGCGCCGGCCCAAAGAGTGCCCGGCTGAAAACGACAACGCAGGCATGTCGGGTGCCACTGTCTGCACCTGGACAGAAAGTTTTGAGCAGATATCTCCTTCCATTCGGCCGGAATTGCAAGAAGTTTGTGCATCTTCTCTGTTCGTCGCGGTCAATGGCAAAAGGCGCTTATCTTCAATCTAGGTGTTTCTGCGTGCTGCTCCGGCCCAAAGAGTGCCCGGCGGAAAACGACAACGCAGGCATGTCGAGTTCCACTGTCTACACCTGCACAGAAAGTTTTGAGCAGATATCTCCTTCTATTCCGCCGGAATTGCAAGAAGTTTGTGCATCTTCTATGTTCGTCGCGGTCAATGGCAAAAGGCGCTTATCTTCAATCTAGGTGTTTCTGCGTGCTGCGCCGGCCCAAAGAGTGCCCGGCGGAAAACGACAAGGCAGGCATGTCGGGTGCCACTGTCTGCACCTGCACAGTAAGTTGTGAGCAGATATCTCCTTCCATTCGGCCGGAATTGGAAGACGTTTGTGCATCTTCAATATTGGTCACGGTCAATGTCAAAAAGCCCTTATCTGGAATCTAGGTGTTTCTGCGTGCTGCGCCGGCCCAAAGAGTGCCCGGCTGAAAACGACAACGCAGGCATGTCGGGTGCCACTGTCTGCACCAGCTCAGAAAGTTTTGAGCAGATATCTCCTTCCATTCGGCCGGAATTGCAAGAAGTTTGTGCATCTTCTATGTTCGTCGCGGTCAATGGCAAAAGGCGCTTATCTTCAATATAGGTGTTTCTGCGTGCTGCTCCGGCCCAAAGAGTGCCCGGCGGAAAACGACAACGCAGGCATGTCGGGTGCCACTGTCTGCACCTGCACAGAAAGTTGTGAGCAGATATCTCCTTCCATTCGGCCGGAATTGCAAGACGTTTGTGCATCTTCAATATTGGTCACGGTCAATGTCAAAAAGCCCTTATCTGCAATCTAGGTGTTTCTGCGTGCTGCGCCGGCCCAAAGAGTGCCCGGCTGAAAACGACAACGCAGGCATGTCGGGTGCCACTGTCTGCACCAGCTCAGAAAGTTTTGAGCAGATATCTCCTTCCATTCGGCCGGAATTACAAGAAGTTTGTGCATCTTCTATGTTCGTCGCGGTCAATGGCAAAAGGCGCTTATCTTCAATGTAGGTGTTTCTGCGTGCTGCGCCGGCCCAAAGAGTGCCCGGCGGAAAACGACAACGCAGGCATGTCGGGTGCCACTGTCTGCAACTGCACAGAAAGTTGTGAGCAGATATCTCCTTCCATTCGGCCGGAATTGCAAGACGTTTGTGCATCTTCCATATTGGTCACAGTCAATGTCAAAAAGCCCTTATCTGCAATCTAGGTGTTTCTGCGTGCTGCGCCGGCCCAAAGAGTGCCCGGCTGAAAACGACAACGCAGGCATGTCGGGTGCCACTGTTTGCACCAGCTCAGAAAGTTTTGAGCAGATATCTCCTTCCATTCGGCCGGAATTGCAAGAAGTTTGTACATCTTCTATGTTCGTTGCGGTCAATGGCAAAAGGCGCTTATCTTCAATCTAGGTGTTTCTGCGTGCTGCTCCGGCCCAAAGAGTGCCCGGCGGAAAACGACAACGCAGGCATGTCGAGTGCCACTGTCTACACTTGCACAGAAAGTTTTGAGCAGATATCTCCTTCTATTCGGCCGGAATTGCAAGAAGTTTGTGCATCTTCTATGTTCGTCGCGGTCAATGGCAAAAGGCGCTTATCTTCAATCTAGGTGTTTCTGCGTGCTGCGCCGGCCCAAAGAGTGCCCGGCGGAAAACGACAACGCAGGCATGTCGGGTGCCACTGTCTGCACCTGCACAGAAAGTTTTGAGCAGATATCTTCTTTCGTTCGGCCGGAATTGCAAGACGTTTGTGCATCTTCAATATTGGTCACGATCAATGTCAAAAAGCCCTTATCTGCAATCTAGGTGTTTCTGCGTGCTGCGCCGGCCCAAAGAGTGCCCGGCTGAAAACGACAACGCAGGCATGTCGGGTGCCACTGTCTGCACCAGCTCAGAAAGTTTTGAGCAGATATCTCCTTCCATTCGGCCGGAATTGCAAGAAGTTTGTGCATCTTCTATGTTCGTCGCGGTCAATGGCAAAAGGCACTTATCTTCAATCTAGGTGTTTCTGCGTGCTGCGCCGGCCCAAAGAGTGCCCGGCGGAAAACGACAACGCAGGCATGTCGGGTGCCACTGTCTACACCTGCACAGAAAATTGTGAGCAGATATCTCCTTCCGTTCGGCCGGAATTGAAAGAAGTTTGTGCATCTTCAATGTTGGTCGCGGTCAATAACAAAAAGACGCTTATCTTCAATCTAGGTGTTTCTGCGTGCTGCTCCGGCCCAAAGAGTGCCCGGCTGAAAACGACAACGCAGGCATGTCGGGTGCCACTGTCTGCACCTGCACAGAATGTTTTGAGCAGATATCTTCTTTCGTTCGGCCGGAATTGCAAGACGTTTGTGCATCTTCAATATTGGTCACGGTCAATGTCAAAAAGCCCTTATCTGCAATCTAGGTGTTTCTGCGTGATGCGCCGGCCCAAAGAGTGCCCGGCTGAAAACGACAACGCAGTCATGTCGGGTGCCACTGTCTGCACCAGCTCAGAAAGTTTTGAGCAGATATCTCCTTCCATTCGGCCGGAATTGCAAGAAGTTTGTGCATCTTCTCTGTTCGTCGCGGTCAATGGCAAAAGGCGCTTATCTTCAATCTAGGTGTTTCTGCGTGCTGCTCCGGCCCAAAGAGTGCACGGCGGAAACCGAAAACGCAGGCATGTCGGGTGCCACTGTCTACACTTGCACAGAAAGTTTTGAGCAGATATCTCCTTCCATTCGGCCGGGATTGCAAGAAGTTTGTGCATCTTCTATGTTCGTCGCGGTCAATGGCAAAAGGCGCTTATCTTCAATCTAGGTGTTTCTGCGTGCTGCGCCGGCCCAAAGAGTTCCCGGCGGAAAACGACAACGCAGGCATGTCGAGTGCCACTGTCTACACCTGCACAGAAAGTTTTGAGCAGATATCTCCTTCTATTCCGCCGGAATTGCAAGAAGTTTGTGCATCTTCTATGTTCGTCGCGGTCAATGGCAAAAGGCGCTTATCTTCAATCTAGGTGTTTCTGCGTGCTGCGCCGGCCCAAAGAGTGCCTGGCGGAAAACGACAACGCAGACATGTCGGGTGCCACTGTCTGCACCTGCACAGAAAGTTGTGAGCAGATATCTCCTTCCGTTCGGCCGGAATTGAAATAAGTTTGTGCATCTTCAATGTTGGTCGCGGTCAATGACAAAAAGGCGCTTATCTTCAATCTAGGTGTTTCTGCGTGCTGCTCCGGCCCAAAGAGTGCCCGGCTGAAAACGACAACGCAGGCATGTCGGGTGCCACTGTCTGCACCTGCACAGAAAGTTTTGAGCAGATATCTTCTTTCGTTCGGCCGGAATTGCAAGACGTTTGTGCATCTTCAATATTGGTCACGGTCAATGTCAAAAAGCCCTTATCTGCAATCTAAGTGTTTCTGCGTGCTGCGCCGGCCCAAAGAGTGCCCGGCTGAAAACGACAACGCAGGCATGTCGGGTGCCACTGTCTGCACCAGCACAGAAAGTTTTGAGCAGATATCTCCTTCCATTCGGCCGGAATTGCAAGAAGTTTGTGCATCTTCTATGTTCGTCGCGGTCAATAGCAATAGGCGCTTATCTTCAATCTAGGTGTTTCTGCGTGCTGCGCAAGCCCAAAGAGTGCCCGGCGGAAAACGACAACGCAGGCATGTCGGGTGCAACTGTCTACACCTGCACAGAAAATTGTGAGCAGATATCTCCTTCCGTTCGGCCGGAATTGAAAGAAGTTTGTGCATCTTCAATGTTGGTCGCGGTCAATGACAAAAAGACGCTTATCTTCAATCTAGGTGTTTTTGCGTGCTGCTCCGGCCCAAAGAGTGCCCGGCTGAAAACGACAACGCAGGCATGTCGGGTGCCACTGTCTGCACCTGCACAGAATGTTTTGAGCAGATATCTTCTTTCGTTCGGCCGGAATTGCAAGACGTTTGTGCATCTTCAATATTGGTCACGGTCAATGTCAAAAAGCCCTTATCTGCAATTTAGGTGTTTCGGCGTGCTGCGCCGGCCCAAAGAGTGCCCGGCTGAAAACGACAACGCAGGCATGTCGGGTGCCACTGTCTGCACCTGGACAGAAAGTTTTGAGCAGATATCTCCTTCCATTCGGCCGGAATTGCAAGAAGTTTGTGCATCTTCTCTGTTCGTCGCGGTCAATGGCAAAAGGCGCTTATCTTCAATCTAGGTGTTTCTGCGTGCTGCTCCGGCCCAAAGAGTGCCCGGCGGAAAACGACAACGCAGGCATGTCGAGTTCCACTGTCTACACCTGCACAGAAAGTTTTGAGCAGATATCTCCTTCTATTCCGCCGGAATTGCAAGAAGTTTGTGCATCTTCTATGTTCGTCGCGGTCAATGGCAAAAGGCGCTTATCTTCAATCTAGGTGTTTCTGCGTGCTGCGCCGGCCCAAAGAGTGCCCGGCGGAAAACGACAACGCAGGCATGTCGGGTGCCACTGTCTGCACCTGCACAGTAAGTTGTGAGCAGATATCTCCTTCCATTCGGCCGGAATTGCAAGACGTTTGTGCATCTTCAATATTGGTCACGGTCAATGTCAAAAAGCCCTTATCTGGAATCTAGGTGTTTCTGCGTGCTGCGCCGGCCCAAAGAGTGCCCGGCTGAAAACGACAACGCAGGCATGTCGGGTGCCACTGTCTGCACCAGCTCAGAAAGTTTTGAGCAGATATCTCCTTCCATTCGGCCGGAATTGCAAGAAGTTTGTGCATCTTCTATGTTCGTCGCGGTCAATGGCAAAAGGCGCTTATCTTCAATATAGGTGTTTCTGCGTGCTGCTCCGGCCCAAACAGTGCCCGGCGGAAAACGACAACGCAGGCATGTCGGGTGCCACTGTCTGCACCTGCACAGAAAGTTGTGAGCAGATATCTCCTTCCATTCGGCCGGAATTGCAAGACGTTTGTGCATCTTCAATATTGGTCACGGTCAATGTCAAAAAGCCCTTATCTGCAATCTAGGTGTTTCTGCGTGCTGCGCCGGCCCAAAGAGTGCCCGGCTGAAAACGACAACGCAGGCATGTCGGGTGCCACTGTCTGCACCAGCTCAGAAAGTTTTGAGCAGATATCTCCTTCCATTCGGCCGGAATTACAAGAAGTTTGTGCATCTTCTATGTTCGTCGCGGTCAATGGCAAAAGGCGCTTATCTTCAATGTAGGTGTTTCTGCGTGCTGCGCCGGCCCAAAGAGTGCCCGGCGGAAAACGACAACGCAGGCATGTCGGGTGCCACTGTCTGCAACTGCACAGAAAGTTGTGAGCAGATATCTCCTTCCATTCGGCCGGAATTGCAAGACGTTTGTGCATCTTCCATATTGGTCACAGTCAATGTCAAAAAGCCCTTATCTGCAATCTAGGTGTTTCTGCGTGCTGCGCCGGCCCAAAGAGTGCCCGGCTGAAAACGACAACGCAGGCATGTCGGGTGCCACTGTTTGCACCAGCTCAGAAAGTTTTGAGCAGATATCTCCTTCCATTCGGCCGGAATTGCAAGAAGTTTGTACATCTTCTATGTTCGTTGCGGTCAATGGCAAAAGGCGCTTATCTTCAATCTAGGTGTTTCTGCGTGCTGCTCCGGCCCAAAGAGTGCCCGGCGGAAAACGACAACGCAGGCATGTCGAGTGCCACTGTCTACACTTGCACAGAAAGTTTTGAGCAGATATCTCCTTCTATTCGGCCGGAATTGCAAGAAGTTTGTGCATCTTCTATGTTCGTCGCGGTCAATGGCAAAAGGCGCTTATCTTCAATCTAGGTGTTTCTGCGTGCTGCGCCGGCCCAAAGAGTGCCCGGCGGAAAACGACAACGCAGGCATGTCGGGTGCCACTGTCTGCACCTGCACAGAAAGTTTTGAGCAGATATCTTCTTTCGTTCGGCCGGAATTGCAAGACGTTTGTGCATCTTCAATATTGGTCACGATCAATGTCAAAAAGCCCTTATCTGCAATCTAGGTGTTTCTGCGTGCTGCGCCGGCCCAAAGAGTGCCCGGCTGAAAACGACAACGCAGGCATGTCGGGTGCCACTGTCTGCACCAGCTCAGAAAGTTTTGAGCAGATATCTCCTTCCATTCGGCCGGAATTGCAAGAAGTTTGTGCATCTTCTATGTTCGTCGCGGTCAATGGCAAAAGGCACTTATCTTCAATCTAGGTGTTTCTGCGTGCTGCGCCGGCCCAAAGAGTGCCCGGCGGAAAACGACAACGCAGGCATGTCGGGTGCCACTGTCTACACCTGCACAGAAAATTGTGAGCAGATATCTCCTTCCGTTCGGCCGGAATTGAAAGAAGTTTGTGCATCTTCAATGTTGGTCGCGGTCAATAACAAAAAGACGCTTATCTTCAATCTAGGTGTTTCTGCGTGCTGCTCCGGCCCAAAGAGTGCCCGGCTGAAAACGACAACGCAGGCATGTCGGGTGCCACTGTCTGCACCAGCTCAGAAAGTTTTGAGCAGATATCTCCTTCCATTCGGCCGGAATTGCAAGAAGTTTGTGCATCTTCTATGTTCGTCGCGGTCAATGGCAAAAGGCGCTTATCTTCAATATAGGTGTTTCTGCGTGCTGCTCCGGCCCAAAGAGTGCCCGGCGGAAAACGACAACGCAGGCATGTCGGGTGCCACTGTCTGCACCTGCACAGAAAGTTGTGAGCAGATATCTCCTTCCATTCGGCCGGAATTGCAAGACGTTTGTGCATCTTCAATATTGGTCACGGTCAATGTCAAAAAGCCCTTATCTGCAATCTAGGTGTTTCTGCGTGCTGCGCCGGCCCAAAGAGTGCCCGGCTGAAAACGACAACGCAGGCATGTCGGGTGCCACTGTCTGCACCAGCTCAGAAAGTTTTGAGCAGATATCTCCTTCCATTCGGCCGGAATTACAAGAAGTTTGTGCATCTTCTATGTTCGTCGCGGTCAATGGCAAAAGGCGCTTATCTTCAATGTAGATGTTTCTGCGTGCTGCGCCGGCCCAAAGAGTGCCCGGCGGAAAACGACAACGCAGGCATGTCGGGTGCCACTGTCTGCAACTGCACAGAAAGTTGTGAGCAGATATCTCCTTCCATTCGGCCGGAATTGCAAGACGTTTGTGCATCTTCCATATTGGTCACAGTCAATGTCAAAAAGCCCTTATCTGCAATCTAGGTGTTTCTGCGTGCTGCGCCGGCCCAAAGAGTGCCCGGCTGAAAACGACAACGCAGGCATGTCGGGTGCCACTGTTTGCACCAGCTCAGAAAGTTTTGAGCAGATATCTCCTTCCATTCGGCCGGAATTGCAAGAAGTTTGTACATCTTCTATGTTCGTTGCGGTCAATGGCAAAAGGCGCTTATCTTCAATCTAGGTGTTTCTGCGTGCTGCTCCGGCCCAAAGAGTGCCCGGCGGAAAACGACAACGCAGGCATGTCGAGTGCCACTGTCTACACTTGCACAGAAAGTTTTGAGCAGATATCTCCTTCTATTCGGCCGGAATTGCAAGAAGTTTGTGCATCTTCTATGTTCGTCGCGGTCAATGGCAAAAGGCGCTTATCTTTAATCTAGGTGTTTCTGCGTGCTGCGCCGGCCCAAAGAGTGCCCGGCGGAAAACGACAACGCAGGCATGTCGGGTGCCACTGTCTGCACCTGCACAGAAAGTTGTGAGCAGATATCTCCTTCCGTTCGGCCGGAATTGAAATAAGTTTGTGCATCTTCAATGTTGGTCGCGGTCAATGACAAAAAGGCGCTTATCTTCAATCTAGGTGTTTCTGCGTGCTGCTCCGGCCCAAAGAGTGCCCGGCTGAAAACGACAACGCAGGCATGTCGGGTGCCACTGTCTGCACCTGCACAGAAAGTTTTGAGCAGATATCTTCTTTCATTCGGCCGGAATTGCAAGACGTTTGTGCATCTTCAATATTGGTCACGGTCAATGTCAAAAAGCCCTTATCTGCAATCTAGGTGTTTCTGCGTGCTGCGCCGGCCCAAAGAGTGCCCGGCTGAAAACGACAACGCAGGCATGTCGGGTGTCACTGTCTGCACCAGCTCAGAAAGTTTTGAGCAGATATCTCCTTCTATTCGGCCGGAATTGCAAGATGTTTGTGCATCTTCTATGTTCGTCGCGGTCAATGGCAAAAGGCGCTTATCTTCAATCTAGGTGTTTCTGCGTGCTGCTCCGGCCCAAAGAGTGCTCGGCGGAAAACGACAACGCAGGCATGTCGGGTGCCACTGTCTACACCTGCACAGAAAGTTTTGAGCAGATATCTCCTTCCATTCGGCCGGAATTTCAAGAAGTTTGTGCATCTTCTATGTTCGTCGCGGTCAATGGCAAAAGGCGCTTATCTTCAATCTAGGTGTTTCTGCGTGCTGCGCCGGCCCAAAGAGTGCCCGGCGGAAAACGACAACGCAGGCATGTCGGGTGCCACTGTCTGCACCTGCACAGAAAATTGTGAGCAGATATCTCCTTCCGTTCGGCCGGAATTGAAAGAAGTTTGTGCATCTTCAATGTTGGTCGCGGTCAATGACAAAAAGACGCTTATCTTCAATCTAGGTGTTTCTGCGTGCTGCTCCGGCCCAAAGAGTGCCCGGCTGAAAACGACAACGCAGGCATGTCGGGTGCCACTGTCTGCACCTGCACAGAATGTTTTGAGCAGATATCTTCTTTTGTTCGGCCGGAATTGCAAGACGTTTGTGCATCTTCAATATTGGTCACGGTCAATGTCAAAAAGCCCTTATCTGCAATCTAGGTGTTTCTGCGTGCTGCGCCGGCCCAAAGAGTGCCCGGCTGAAAACGACAACGCAGGCATGTCGGGTGCCACTGTCTGCACCAGCTCAGAAAGTTTTGAGCAGATATCTCCTTCCATTCGGCCGGAATTGCAAGAAGTTTGTGCATCTTCTATGTTCGTCGCGGTCAATGGCAAAAGGCGCTTATCTTCAATCTAGGTGTTTCTGCGTGCTGCGCCGGCCCAAAGAGTGCCCGGCGGAAAACGACAACGCAGGCATGTTGAGTGCCACTGTCTACACCTGCACAGAAAGTTTTGAGCAGATATCTCCTTCTATTCCGCCGGAATTGCAAGAAGTTTGTGCATCTTCTATGTTCGTCGCGGTCAATGGCAAAAGGCGCTTATCTTCAATCTAGGTGTTTCTGCGTGCTGCGCCGGCCCAAAGAGTGCCCGGCTGAAAACGACAACGCAGGCATGTCGGGTGCCACTGTCTGCACCTGCACAGAAAGTTGTGAGCAGATATCTCCTTCCGTTCGGCCGGAATTGAAATAAGTTTGTGCATCTTCAATGTTGGTCGCGGTCAATGACAAAAAGGCGCTTATCTTCAATCTAGGTGTTTCTGCGTGCTGCTCCGGCCCAAAGAGTGCCCGGCTGAAAACGACAACGCAGGCATGTCGGGTGCCACTGTCTGCACCTGCACAGAAAGTTTTGAGCAGATATCTTCTTTCGTTCGGCCGGAATTGCAAGACGTTTGTGCATCTTCAATATTGGTCACGATCAATGTCAAAAAGCCCTTATCTGCAATCTAGGTGTTTCTGCGTGCTGCGCCGGCCCAAAGAGTGCCCGGCTGAAAACGACAACGCAGGCATGTCGGGTGCCACTGTCTGCACCAGCTCAGAAAGTTTTGAGCAGATATCTCCTTCCATTCGGCCGGAATTACAAGAAGTTTGTGCATCTTCTATGTTCGTCGCGGTCAATGGCAAAAGGCGCTTATCTTCAATGTAGGTGTTTCTGCGTGCTGCGCCGGCCCAAAGAGTGCCCGGCGGAAAACGACAACGCAGGCATGTCGGGTGCCACTGTTTGCACCAGCTCAGAAAGTTTTGAGCAGATATCTCCTTCCATTCGGCCGGAATTGCAAGAAGTTTGTACATCTTCTGTGTTCGTTGCGGTCAATGGCAAAAGGCGCTTATCTTCAATCTAGGTGTTTCTGCGTGCTGCGCCGGCCCAAAGAGTGCCCGGCGGAAAACGACAACGCAGGCATGTCGGGTGCCACTGTCTGCACCTGCACAGAAAGTTGTGAGCAGATATCTCCTTCCGTTCGGCCGGAATTGAAATAAGTTTGTGCATCTTCAATGTTGGTCGCGGTCAATGACAAAAAGGCGCTTATCTTCAATCTAGGTGTTTCTGCGTGCTGCTCCGGCCCAAAGAGTGCCCGGCTGAAAACGACAACGCAGGCATGTCGGGTGCCACTGTCTGCACCTGCACAGAAAGTTTTGAGCAGATATCTTCTTTCATTCGGCCGGAATTGCAAGACGTTTGTGCATCTTCAATATTGGTCACGGTCAATGTCAAAAAGCCCTTATCTGCAATCTAGGTGTTTCTGCGTGCTGCGCCGGCCCAAAGAGTGCCCGGCTGAAAACGACAACGCAGGCATGTCGGGTGTCACTGTCTGCACCAGCTCAGAAAGTTTTGAGCAGATATCTCCTTCTATTCGGCCGGAATTGCAAGATGTTTGTGCATCTTCTATGTTCGTCGCGGTCAATGGCAAAAGGCGCTTATCTTCAATCTAGGTGTTTCTGCGTGCTGCTCCGGCCCAAAGAGTGCTCGGCGGAAAACGACAACGCAGGCATGTCGGGTGCCACTGTCTACACCTGCACAGAAAGTTTTGAGCAGATATCTCCTTCCATTCGGCCGGAATTTCAAGAAGTTTGTGCATCTTCTATGTTCGTCGCGGTCAATGGCAAAAGGCGCTTATCTTCAATCTAGGTGTTTCTGCGTGCTGCGCCGGCCCAAAGAGTGCCCGGCGGAAAACGACAACGCAGGCATGTCGGGTGCCACTGTCTGCACCTGCACAGAAAATTGTGAGCAGATATCTCCTTCCGTTCGGCCGGAATTGAAAGAAGTTTGTGCATCTTCAATGTTGGTCGCGGTCAATGACAAAAAGACGCTTATCTTCAATCTAGGTGTTTCTGCGTGCTGCTCCGGCCCAAAGAGTGCCCGGCTGAAAACGACAACGCAGGCATGTCGGGTGCCACTGTCTGCACCTGCACAGAATGTTTTGAGCAGATATCTTCTTTTGTTCGGCCGGAATTGCAAGACGTTTGTGCATCTTCAATATTGGTCACGGTCAATGTCAAAAAGCCCTTATCTGGAATCTAGGTGTTTCTGCGTGTTGCGCCGGCCCAAAGAGTGCCCGGCTGAAAACGACAACGCAGGCATGTCGGGTGCCACTGTCTGCACCAGCTCAGAAAGTTTTGAGCAGATATCTCCTTCCATTCGGCCGGAATTGCAAGAAGTTTGTGCATCTTCTATGTTCGTCGCGGTCAATGGCAAAAGGCGCTTATCTTCAATATAGGTGTTTCTGCGTGCTGCTCCGGCCCAAACAGTGCCCGGCGGAAAACGACAACGCAGGCATGTCGGGTGCCACTGTCTGCACCTGCACAGAAAGTTGTGAGCAGATATCTCCTTCCATTCGGCCGGAATTGCAAGACGTTTGTGCATCTTCAATATTGGTCACGGTCAATGTCAAAAAGCCCTTATCTGCAATCTAGGTGTTTCTGCGTGCTGCGCCGGCCCAAAGAGTGCCCGGCTGAAAACGACAACGCAGGCATGTCGGGTGCCACTGTCTGCACCAGCTCAGAAAGTTTTGAGCAGATATCTCCTTCCATTCGGCCGGAATTACAAGAAGTTTGTGCATCTTCTATGTTCGTCGCGGTCAATGGCAAAAGGCGCTTATCTTCAATGTAGGTGTTTCTGCGTGCTGCGCCGGCCCAAAGAGTGCCCGGCGGAAAACGACAACGCAGGCATGTCGGGTGCCACTGTCTGCAACTGCACAGAAAGTTGTGAGCAGATATCTCCTTCCATTCGGCCGGAATTGCAAGACGTTTGTGCATCTTCCATATTGGTCACAGTCAATGTCAAAAAGCCCTTATCTGCAATCTAGGTGTTTCTGCGTGCTGCGCCGGCCCAAAGAGTGCCCGGCTGAAAACGACAACGCAGGCATGTCGGGTGCCACTGTTTGCACCAGCTCAGAAAGTTTTGAGCAGATATCTCCTTCCATTCGGCCGGAATTGCAAGAAGTTTGTACATCTTCTATGTTCGTTGCGGTCAATGGCAAAAGGCGCTTATCTTCAATCTAGGTGTTTCTGCGTGCTGCTCCGGCCCAAAGAGTGCCCGGCGGAAAACGACAACGCAGGCATGTCGAGTGCCACTGTCTACACTTGCACAGAAAGTTTTGAGCAGATATCTCCTTCTATTCGGCCGGAATTGCAAGAAGTTTGTGCATCTTCTATGTTCGTCGCGGTCAATGGCAAAAGGCGCTTATCTTCAATCTAGGTGTTTCTGCGTGCTGCGCCGGCCCAAAGAGTGCCCGGCGGAAAACGACAACGCAGGCATGTCGGGTGCCACTGTCTGCACCTGCACAGAAAGTTTTGAGCAGATATCTTCTTTCGTTCGGCCGGAATTGCAAGACGTTTGTGCATCTTCAATATTGGTCACGATCAATGTCAAAAAGCCCTTATCTGCAATCTAGGTGTTTCTGCGTGCTGCGCCGGCCCAAAGAGTGCCCGGCTGAAAACGACAACGCAGGCATGTCGGGTGCCACTGTCTGCACCAGCTCAGAAAGTTTTGAGCAGATATCTCCTTCCATTCGGCCGGAATTGCAAGAAGTTTGTGCATCTTCTATGTTCGTCGCGGTCAATGGCAAAAGGCACTTATCTTCAATCTAGGTGTTTCTGCGTGCTGCGCCGGCCCAAAGAGTGCCCGGCGGAAAACGACAACGCAGGCATGTCGGGTGCCACTGTCTACACCTGCACAGAAAATTGTGAGCAGATATCTCCTTCCGTTCGGCCGGAATTGAAAGAAGTTTGTGCATCTTCAATGTTGGTCGCGGTCAATAACAAAAAGACGCTTATCTTCAATCAAGGTGTTTCTGCGTGCTGCTCCGGCCCAAAGAGTGCCCGGCTGAAAACGACAACGCAGGCATGTCGGGTGCCACTGTCTGCACCTGCACAGAATGTTTTGAGCAGATATCTTCTTTCGTTCGGCCGGAATTGCAAGACGTTTGTGCATCTTCAATATTGGTCACGGTCAATGTCAAAAAGCCCTTATCTGGAATCTAGGTGTTTCTGCGTGCTGCGCCGGCCCAAAGAGTGCCCGGCTGAAAACGACAACGCAGGCATGTCGGGTGCCACTGTCTGCACCAGCTCAGAAAGTTTTGAGCAGATATCTCCTTCCATTCGGCCGGAATTGCAAGAAGTTTGTGCATCTTCTATGTTCGTCGCGGTCAATGGCAAAAGGCGCTTATCTTCAATATAGGTGTTTCTGCGTGCTGCTCCGGCCCAAAGAGTGCCCGGCGGAAAACGACAACGCAGGCATGTCGGGTGCCACTGTCTGCACCTGCACAGAAAGTTGTGAGCAGATATCTCCTTCCATTCGGCCGGAATTGCAAGACGTTTGTGCATCTTCAATATTGGTCACGGTCAATGTCAAAAAGCCCTTATCTGCAATCTAGGTGTTTCTGCGTGCTGCGCCGGCCCAAAGAGTGCCCGGCTGAAAACGACAACGCAGGCATGTCGGGTGCCACTGTCTGCACCAGCTCAGAAAGTTTTGAGCAGATATCTCCTTCCATTCGGCCGGAATTACAAGAAGTTTGTGCATCTTCTATGTTCGTCGCGGTCAATGGCAAAAGGCGCTTATCTTCAATGTAGATGTTTCTGCGTGCTGCGCCGG
Source organism: Hyla sarda (assembly GCF_029499605.1). NCBI lineage: Eukaryota > Metazoa > Chordata > Amphibia > Anura > Hylidae > Hyla > Hyla sarda. Next base: position 797,111 of record NW_026610614.1, read on the forward strand.
CCCAAAGAGTGCCCGGCGGAAAACGACAACGCAGGCATGTCGGGTGCCACTGTCTGCAACTGCACAGAAAGTTGTGAGCAGATATCTCCTTCCATTCGGCCGGAATTGCAAGACGTTTGTGCATCTTCCATATTGGTCACAGTCAATGTCAAAAAGCCCTTATCTGCAATCTAGGTGTTTCTGCGTGCTGCGCCGGCCCAAAGAGTGCCCGGCTGAAAACGACAACGCAGGCATGTCGGGTGCCACTGTTTGCACCAGCTCAGAAAGTTTTGAGCAGATATCTCCTTCTATTCGGCCGGAATTGCAAGAAGTTTGTGCATCTTCTATGTTCGTCGCGGTCAATGGCAAAAGGCGCTTATCTTCAATCTAGGTGTTTCTGCGTGCTGCGCCGGCCCAAAGAGTGCCCGGCGGAAAACGACAACGCAGGCATGTCGGGTGCCACTGTCTGCACCTGCACAGAAAGTTTTGAGCAGATATCTTCTTTCGTTCGGCCGGAATTGCAAGACGTTTGTGCATCTTCAATATTGGTCACGATCAATGTCAAAAAGCCCTTATCTGCAATCTAGGTGTTTCTGCGTGCTGCGCCGGCCCAAAGAGTGCCCGGCTGAAAACGACAACGCAGGCATGTCGGGTGCCACTGTCTGCACCAGCTCAGAAAGTTTTGAGCAGATATCTCCTTCCATTCGGCCGGAATTGCAAGAAGTTTGTGCATCTTCTATGTTCGTCGCGGTCAATGGCAAAAGGCACTTATCTTCAATCTAGGTGTTTCTGCGTGCTGCGCCGGCCCAAAGAGTGCCCGGCGGAAAACGACAACGCAGGCATGTCGGGTGCCACTGTCTACACCTGCACAGAAAATTGTGAGCAGATATCTCCTTCCGTTCGGCCGGAATTGAAAGAAGTTTGTGCATCTTCAATGTTGGTCGCGGTCAATAACAAAAAGACGCTTATCTTCAATCTAGGTGTTTCTGCGTGCTGCTCCGGCCCAAAGAGTGCCCGGCTGAAAACGACAACGCAGGCATGTCGGGTGCCACTGTCTGCACCTGCACAGAATGTTTTGAGCAGATATCTTCTTTCGTTCGGCCGGAATTGCAAGACGTTTGTGCATCTTCAATATTGGTCACGGTCAATGTCAAAAAGCCCTTATCTGCAATCTAGGTGTTTCTGCGTGATGCGCCGGCCCAAAGAGTGCCCGGCTGAAAACGACAACGCAGTCATGTCGGGTGCCACTGTCTGCACCAGCTCAGAAAGTTTTGAGCAGATATCTCCTTCCATTCGGCCGGAATTGCAAGAAGTTTGTGCATCTTCTCTGTTCGTCGCGGTCAATGGCAAAAGGCGCTTATCTTCAATCTAGGTGTTTCTGCGTGCTGCTCCGGCCCAAAGAGTGCACGGCGGAAACCGAAAACGCAGGCATGTCGGGTGCCACTGTCTACACTTGCACAGAAAGTTTTGAGCAGATATCTCCTTCCATTCGGCCGGGATTGCAAGAAGTTTGTGCATCTTCTATGTTCGTCGCGGTCAATGGCAAAAGGCGCTTATCTTCAATCTAGGTGTTTCTGCGTGCTGCGCCGGCCCAAAGAGTTCCATGCGGAAAACGACAACGCAGGCATGTCGAGTGCCACTGTCTACACCTGCACAGAAAGTTTTGAGCAGATATCTCCTTCTATTCCGCCGGAATTGCAAGAAGTTTGTGCATCTTCTATGTTCGTCGCGGTCAATGGCAAAAGGCGCTTATCTTCAATCTAGGTGTTTCTGCGTGCTGCGCCGGCCCAAAGAGTGCCTGGCGGAAAACGACAACGCAGACATGTCGGGTGCCACTGTCTGCACCTGCACAGAAAGTTGTGAGCAGATATCTCCTTCCGTTCGGCCGGAATTGAAATAAGTTTGTGCATCTTCAATGTTGGTCGCGGTCAATGACAAAAAGGCGCTTATCTTCAATCTAGGTGTTTCTGCGTGCTGCTCCGGCCCAAAGAGTGCCCGGCTGAAAACGACAACGCAGGCATGTCGGGTGCCACTGTCTGCACCTGCACAGAAAGTTTTGAGCAGATATCTTCTTTCGTTCGGCCGGAATTGCAAGACGTTTGTGCATCTTCAATATTGGTCACGGTCAATGTCAAAAAGCCCTTATCTGCAATCTAAGTGTTTCTGCGTGCTGCGCCGGCCCAAAGAGTGCCCGGCTGAAAACGACAACGCAGGCATGTCGGGTGCCACTGTCTGCACCAGCACAGAAAGTTTTGAGCAGATATCTCCTTCCATTCGGCCGGAATTGCAAGAAGTTTGTGCATCTTCTATGTTCGTCGCGATCAATAGCAATAGGCGCTTATCTTCAATCTAGGTGTTTCTGCGTGCTGCGCAAGCCCAAAGAGTGCCCGGCGGAAAACGACAACGCAGGCATGTCGGGTGCAACTGTCTACACCTGCACAGAAAATTGTGAGCAGATATCTCCTTCCGTTCGGCCGGAATTGAAAGAAGTTTGTGCATCTTCAATGTTGGTCGCGGTCAATGACAAAAAGACGCTTATCTTCAATCTAGGTGTTTTTGCGTGCTGCTCCGGCCCAAAGAGTGCCCGGCTGAAAACGACAACGCAGGCATGTCGGGTGCCACTGTCTGCACCTGCACAGAATGTTTTGAGCAGATATCTTCTTTCGTTCGGCCGGAATTGCAAGACGTTTGTGCATCTTCAATATTGGTCACGGTCAATGTCAAAAAGCCCTTATCTGCAATTTAGGTGTTTCGGCGTGCTGCGCCGGCCCAAAGAGTGCCCGGCTGAAAACGACAACGCAGGCATGTCGGGTGCCACTGTCTGCACCTGGACAGAAAGTTTTGAGCAGATATCTCCTTCCATTCGGCCGGAATTGCAAGAAGTTTGTGCATCTTCTCTGTTCGTCGCGGTCAATGGCAAAAGGCGCTTATCTTCAATCTAGGTGTTTCTGCGTGCTGCTCCGGCCCAAAGAGTGCCCGGCGGAAAACGACATCGCAGGCATGTCGAGTTCCACTGTCTACACCTGCACAGAAAGTTTTGAGCAGATATCTCCTTCTATTCCGCCGGAATTGCAAGAAGTTTGTGCATCTTCTATGTTCGTCGCGGTCAATGGCAAAAGGCGCTTATCTTCAATCTAGGTGTTTCTGCGTGCTGCGCCGGCCCAAAGAGTGCCCGGCGGAAAACGACAACGCAGGCATGTCGGGTGCCACTGTCTGCACCTGCACAGTAAGTTGTGAGCAGATATCTCCTTCCATTCGGCCGGAATTGCAAGACGTTTGTGCATCTTCAATATTGGTCACGGTCAATGTCAAAAAGCCCTTATCTGGAATCTAGGTGTTTCTGCGTGCTGCGCCGGCCCAAAGAGTGCCCGGCTGAAAACGACAACGCAGGCATGTCGGGTGCCACTGTCTGCACCAGCTCAGAAAGTTTTGAGCAGATATCTCCTTCCATTCGGCCGGAATTGCAAGAAGTTTGTGCATCTTCTATGTTCGTCGCGGTCAATGGCAAAAGGCGCTTATCTTCAATATAGGTGTTTCTGCGTGCTGCTCCGGCCCAAACAGTGCCCGGCGGAAAACGACAACGCAGGCATGTCGGGTGCCACTGTCTGCACCTGCACAGAAAGTTGTGAGCAGATATCTCCTTCCATTCGGCCGGAATTGCAAGACGTTTGTGCATCTTCAATATTGGTCACGGTCAATGTCAAAAAGCCCTTATCTGCAATCTAGGTGTTTCTGCGTGCTGCGCCGGCCCAAAGAGTGCCCGGCTGAAAACGACAACGCAGGCATGTCGGGTGCCACTGTCTGCACCAGCTCAGAAAGTTTTGAGCAGATATCTCCTTCCATTCGGCCGGAATTACAAGAAGTTTGTGCATCTTCTATGTTCGTCGCGGTCAATGGCAAAAGGCGCTTATCTTCAATGTAGATGTTTCTGCGTGCTGCGCCGGCCCAAAGAGTGCCCGGCGGAAAACGACAACGCAGGCATGTCGGGTGCCACTGTCTGCAACTGCACAGAAAGTTGTGAGCAGATATCTCCTTCCATTCGGCCGGAATTGCAAGACGTTTGTGCATCTTCCATATTGGTCACAGTCAATGTCAAAAAGCCCTTATCTGCAATCTAGGTGTTTCTGCGTGCTGCGCCGGCCCAAAGAGTGCCCGGCTGAAAACGACAACGCAGGCATGTCGGGTGCCACTGTTTGCACCAGCTCAGAAAGTTTTGAGCAGATATCTCCTTCCATTCGGCCGGAATTGCAAGAAGTTTGTACATCTTCTATGTTCGTTGCGGTCAATGGCAAAAGGCGCTTATCTTCAATCTAGGTGTTTCTGCGTGCTGCGCCGGCCCAAAGAGTGCCCGGCGGAAAACGACAACGCAGGCATGTTGAGTGCCACTGTCTACACCTGCACAGAAAGTTTTGAGCAGATATCTCCTTCTATTCCGCCGGAATTGCAAGAAGTTTGTGCATCTTCTATGTTCGTCGCGGTCAATGGCAAAAGGCGCTTATCTTCAATCTAGGTGTTTCTGCGTGCTGCGCCGGCCCAAAGAGTGCCCGGCTGAAAACGACAACGCAGGCATGTCGGGTGCCACTGTCTGCACCTGCACAGAAAGTTGTGAGCAGATATCTCCTTCCGTTCGGCCGGAATTGAAATAAGTTTGTGCATCTTCAATGTTGGTCGCGGTCAATGACAAAAAGGCGCTTATCTTCAATCTAGGTGTTTCTGCGTGCTGCTCCGGCCCAAAGAGTGCCCGGCTGAAAACGACAACGCAGGCATGTCGGGTGCCACTGTCTGCACCTGCACAGAAAGTTTTGAGCAGATATCTTCTTTCGTTCGGCCGGAATTGCAAGACGTTTGTGCATCTTCAATATTGGTCACGATCAATGTCAAAAAGCCCTTATCTGCAATCTAGGTGTTTCTGCGTGCTGCGCCGGCCCAAAGAGTGCCCGGCTGAAAACGACAACGCAGGCATGTCGGGTGACACTGTCTGCACCAGCTCAGAAAGTTTTGAGCAGATATCTCCTTCCATTCGGCCGGAATTACAAGAAGTTTGTGCATCTTCTATGTTCGTCGCGGTCAATGGCAAAAGGCGCTTATCTTCAATGTAGGTGTTTCTGCGTGCTGCGCCGGCCCAAAGAGTGCCCGGCGGAAAACGACAACGCAGGCATGTCGGGTGCCACTGTTTGCACCAGCTCAGAAAGTTTTGAGCAGATATCTCCTTCCATTCGGCCGGAATTGCAAGAAGTTTGTACATCTTCTGTGTTCGTTGCGGTCAATGGCAAAAGGCGCTTATCTTCAATCTAGGTGTTTCTGCGTGCTGCGCCGGCCCAAAGAGTGCCCGGCGGAAAACGACAACGCAGGCATGTCGGGTGCCACTGTCTGCACCTGCACAGAAAGTTGTGAGCAGATATCTCCTTCCGTTCGGCCGGAATTGAAATAAGTTTGTGCATCTTCAATGTTGGTCGCGGTCAATGACAAAAGGCGCTTATCTTCAATCTAGGTGTTTTTGCGTGCTGCTCCGGCCCAAAGAGTGCCCGGCTGAAAACGACAACGCAGGCATGTCGGGTGCCACTGTCTGCACCTGCACAGAAAGTTTTGAGCAGATATCTTCTTTCATTCGGCCGGAATTGCAAGACGTTTGTGCATCTTCAATATTGGTCACGGTCAATGTCAAAAAGCCCTTATCTGCAATCTAGGTGTTTCTGCGTGCTGCGCCGGCCCAAAGAGTGCCCGGCTGAAAACGACAACGCAGGCATGTCGGGTGTCACTGTCTGCACCAGCTCAGAAAGTTTTGAGCAGATATCTCCTTCTATTCGGCCGGAATTGCAAGATGTTTGTGCATCTTCTATGTTCGTCGCGGTCAATGGCAAAAGGCGCTTATCTTCAATCTAGGTGTTTCTGCGTGCTGCTCCGGCCCAAAGAGTGCTCGGCGGAAAACGACAACGCAGGCATGTCGGGTGCCACTGTCTACACCTGCACAGAAAGTTTTGAGCAGATATCTCCTTCCATTCGGCCGGAATTTCAAGAAGTTTGTGCATCTTCTATGTTCGTCGCGGTCAATGGCAAAAGGCGCTTATCTTCAATCTAGGTGTTTCTGCGTGCTGCGCCGGCCCAAAGAGTGCCCGGCGGAAAACGACAACGCAGGCATGTCGGGTGCCACTGTCTGCACCTGCACAGAAAATTGTGAGCAGATATCTCCTTCCGTTCGGCCGGAATTGAAAGAAGTTTGTGCATCTTCAATGTTGGTCGCGGTCAATGACAAAAAGACGCTTATCTTCAATCTAGGTGTTTCTGCGTGCTGCTCCGGCCCAAAGAGTGCCCGGCTGAAAACGACAACGCAGGCATGTCGGGTGCCACTGTCTGCACCTGCACAGAATGTTTTGAGCAGATATCTTCTTTTGTTCGGCCGGAATTGCAAGACGTTTGTGCATCTTCAATATTGGTCACGGTCAATGTCAAAAAGCCCTTATCTGCAATCTAGGTGTTTCTGCGTGCTGCGCCGGCCCAAAGAGTGCCCGGCTGAAAACGACAACGCAGGCATGTCGGGTGCCACTGTCTGCACCAGCTCAGAAAGTTTTGAGCAGATATCTCCTTCCATTCGGCCGGAATTGCAAGAAGTTTGTGCATCTTCTATGTTCGTCGCGGTCAATGGCAAAAGGCGCTTATCTTCAATCTAGGTGTTTCTGCGTGCTGCGCCGGCCCAAAGAGTGCCCGGCGGAAAACGACAACGCAGGCATGTCGGGTGCCACTGTCTACACCTGCACAGAAAATTGTGAGCAGATATCTCCTTCCGTTCGGCCGGAATTGAAAGAAGTTTGTGCATCTTCAATGTTGGTCGCGGTCAATAACAAAAAGACGCTTATCTTCAATCTAGGTGTTTCTGCGTGCTGCTCCGGCCCAAAGAGTGCCCGGCTGAAAACGACAACGCAGGCATGTCGGGTGCCACTGTCTGCACCTGCACAGAATGTTTTGAGCAGATATCTTCTTTCGTTCGGCCGGAATTGCAAGACGTTTGTGCATCTTCAACATTGGTCACGGTCAATGTCAAAAAGCCCTTATCTGCAATCTAGGTGTTTCTGCGTGATGCGCCGGCCCAAAGAGTGCCCGGCTGAAAACGACAACGCAGTCATGTCGGGTGCCACTGTCTGCACCAGCTCAGAAAGTTTTGAGCAGATATCTCCTTCCATTCGGCCGGAATTGCAAGAAGTTTGTGCATCTTCTCTGTTCGTCGCGGTCAATGGCAAAAGGCGCTTATCTTCAATCTAGGTGTTTCTGCGTGCTGCTCTGGCCCAAAGAGTTCCCGGCTGAAAACGACAACGCAGGCATGTCGGGTGCCACTGTCTGCACCTGCACAGAAAGTTTTGAGCAGATATCTCCTTCAATTCGGCCGGAATTGCAAGAAGTTTGTGCATCTTCTATGTTCGTCGCGGTCAATGGCAAAAGGCGCTTATCTTCAATCTAGGTGTTTCTGCGAGCTGCGCCGGCCCAAAGAGTGCCCGGCGGAAAACGACAACGCAGGCATGTCGGGTGCCACTGTCTACACCTGCACAGAAAATTGTGAGCAGATATCTCCTTCCGTTCGGCCGGAATTGAAAGAAGTTTGTGCATCTTCAATGTTGGTCGCGGTCAATGACAAAAAGACGCTTATCTTCAATTTAGGTGTTTCTGCGTGCTGCTCCGGCCCAAAGAGTGCCCGGCTGAAAACGACAACGCAGGCATGTCGGGTGCCACTGTCTGCACCTGCACAGAATGTTTTGAGCAGATATCTTCTTTCGTTCGGCCGGAATTGCAAGACGTTTGTGCATCTTCAATATTGGTCACGGTCAATGTCAAAAAGCCCTTATCTGGAATCAAGGTGTTTCTGCGTGCTGCGCCGGCCCAAAGAGTGCCCGGCTGAAAACGACAACGCAGTCATGTCGGGTGCCACTGTCTGCACCAGCTCAGAAAGTTTTGAGCAGATATCTCCTTCCATTCGGCCGGAATTGCAAGAAGTTTGTGCATCTTCTATGTTCGTCGCGGTCAATGGCAAAAGGCGCTTATCTTCAATCTAGGTGTTTCTGCGTGCTGCTCCGGCCCAAAGAGTGCTCGGCGGAAAACGACAACGCAGGCATGTCGGGTGCCACTGTCTACACCTGCACAGAAAGTTTTGAGCAGATATCTCCTTCCATTCGGCCGCCATTGCAAGAAGTTTGTGCATCTTCTATGTTCGTCGCGGTCAATGGCAAAAGGCGCTTATCTTCAATCTAGGTGTTTCTGCGTGCTGCGCCGGCCCAAAGAGTGCCCGGCGGAAAACGACAACGCAGGCATGTCGGGTGCCACTGTCTACACCTGCACAGAAAATTGTGAGCAGATATCTCCTTCCGTTCGGCCGGAATTGAAAGAAGTTTGTGCATCTTCAATGTTGGTCGCGGTCAATGACAAAAAGACGCTTATCTTCAATCTAGGTGTTTCTGCGTGCTGCTCCGGCCCAAAGAGTGCCCGGCTGAAAACGACAACGCAGGCATGTCGGGTGCCACTGTCTGCACCTGCACAGAATGTTTTGAGCAGATATATTCTTTCGTTCGGCCGGAATTGCAAGACGTTTGTGCATCTTCAATATTGGTCACGGTCAATGTCAAAAAGCCCTTATCTGCAATCTAGGTGTTTCTGCGTGCTGCGCCGGCCCAAAGAGTGCCCGGCTGAAAACGACAACGCAGTCATGTCGGGTGCCACTGTCTGCACCAGCTCAGAAAGTTTTGAGCAGATATCTCCTTCCATTCGGCCGGAATTGCAAGAAGTTTGTGCATCTTCTATGTTCGTCGCGGTCAATGGCAAAAGGCGCTTATCTTCAATCTAGGTGTTTCTGCGTGCTGCGCCGGCCCAAAGAGTGCCCGGCGGAAAACGACAACGCAGGCATGTTGAGTGCCACTGTCTACACCTGCACAGAAAGTTTTGAGCAGATATCTCCTTCTATTCCGCCGGAATTGCAAGAAGTTTGTGCATCTTCTATGTTCGTCGCGGTCAATGGCAAAAGGCGCTTATCTTCAATCTAGGTGTTTCTGCGTGCTGCGCCGGCCCAAAGAGTGCCCGGCTGAAAACGACAACGCAGGCATGTCGGGTGCCACTGTCTGCACCTGCACAGAAAGTTGTGAGCAGATATCTCCTTCCGTTCGGCCGGAATTGAAATAAGTTTGTGCATCTTCAATGTTGGTCGCGGTCAATGACAAAAAAGCGCTTATCTTCAATCTAGGTGTTTCTGCGTGCTGCTCCGGCCCAAAGAGTGCCCGGCGGAAACCGAAAACGCAGTCATGTCGGGTGCCACTGTCTACACTTGCACAGAAAGTTTTGAGCAGATATCTCCTTCCATTCGGCCGGGATTGCAAGAAGTTTGTGCATCTTCTATGTTCGTCGCGGTCAATGGCAAAAGGCGCTTATCTTCAATCTAGGTGTTTCTGCGTGCTGCGCCGGCCCAAAGAGTGCCCGGCGGAAAACGACAACGCAGGCATGTCGAGTGCCACTGTCTACACCTGCACAGAAAGTTTTGAGCAGATACCTCCTTCTATTCCGCCGGAATTGCAAGAAGTTTGTGCATCTTCTATGTTCGTCGCGGTCAATGGCAAAAGGCGCTTATCTTCAATCTAGGTGTTTCTGCGTGCTGCGCCGGCCCAAAGAGTGCCTGGCGGAAAACGACAACGCAGACATGTCGGGTGCCACTGTCTGCACCTGCACAGAAAGTTGTGAGCAGATATCTCCTTCCGTTCGGCCGGAATTGAAATAAGTTTGTGCATCTTCAATGTTGGTCGCGGTCAATGACAAAAAGGCGCTTATCTTCAATCTAGGTGTTTCTGCGTGCTGCTCCGGCCCAAAGAGTGCCCGGCTGAAAACGACAACGCAGGCATGTCGGGTGCCACTGTCTGCACCTGCACAGAAAGTTTTGAGCAGATATCTTCTTTCGTTCGGCCGGAATTGCAAGACGTTTGTGCATCTTCAATATTGGTCACGGTCAATGTCAAAAAGCCCTTATCTGCAATCTAAGTGTTTCTGCGTGCTGCGCCGGCCCAAAGAGTGCCCGGCTGAAAACGACAACGCAGGCATGTCGGGTGCCACTGTCTGCACCAGCACAGAAAGTTTTGAGCAGATATCTCCTTCCATTCGGCCGGAATTGCAAGAAGTTTGTGCATCTTCTATGTTCGTCGCGGTCAATAGCAATAGGCGCTTATCTTCAATCTAGGTGTTTCTGCGTGCTGCGCAAGCCCAAAGAGTGCCCGGCGGAAAACGACAACGCAGGCATGTCGGGTGCCACTGTCTACACCTGCACAGAAAATTGTGAGCAGATATCTCCTTCCGTTCGGCCGGAATTGAAAGAAGTTTGTGCATCTTTAATGTTGGTCGCGGTCAATGACAAAAAGACGCTTATCTTCAATCTAGGTGTTTTTGCGTGCTGCTCCGGCCCAAAGAGTGCCCGGCTGAAAACGACAACGCAGGCATGTCGGGTGCCACTGTCTGCACCTGCACAGAATGTTTTGAGCAGATATCTTCTTTCGTTCGGCCGGAATTGCAAGACGTTTGTGCATCTTCAATATTGGTCACGGTCAATGTCAAAAAGCCCTTATCTGCAATTTAGGTGTTTCGGCGTGCTGCGCCGGCCCAAAGAGTGCCCGGCTGAAAACGACAACGCAGGCATGTCGGGTGCCACTGTCTGCACCTGCACAGAAAGTTTTGAGCAGATATCTCCTTCCATTCGGCCGGAATTGCAAGAAGTTTGTGCATCTTCTCTGTTCGTCGCGGTCAATGGCAAAAGGCGCTTATCTTCAATCTAGGTGTTTCTGCGTGCTGCTCCGGCCCAAAGAGTGCCCGGCGGAAAACGACAACGCAGGCATGTCGAGTTCCACTGTCTACACCTGCACAGAAAGTTTTGAGCAGATATCTCCTTCTATTCCGCCGGAATTGCAAGAAGTTTGTGCATCTTCTATGTTCGTCGCGGTCAATGGCAAAAGGCGCTTATCTTCAATCTAGGTGTTTCTGCGTGCTGCGCCGGCCCAAAGAGTGCCCGGCGGAAAACGACAACGCAGGCATGTCGGGTGCCACTGTCTGCACCTGCACAGTAAGTTGTGAGCAGATATCTCCTTCCATTCGGCCGGAATTGCAAGACGTTTGTGCATCTTCAATATTGGTCACGGTCAATGTCAAAAAGCCCTTATCTGGAATCTAGGTGTTTCTGCGTGCTGCGCCGGCCCAAAGAGTGCCCGGCTGAAAACGACAACGCAGGCATGTCGGGTGCCACTGTCTGCACCAGCTCAGAAAGTTTTGAGCAGATATCTCCTTCCATTCGGCCGGAATTGCAAGAAGTTTGTGCATCTTCTATGTTCGTCGCGGTCAATGGCAAAAGGCGCTTATCTTCAATGTAGGTGTTTCTGCGTGCTGCGCCGGCCCAAAGAGTGCCCGGCGGAAAACGACAACGCAGGCATGTCGGGTGCCACTGTCTGCAACTGCACAGAAAGTTGTGAGCAGATATCTCCTTCCATTCGGCCGGAATTGCAAGACGTTTGTGCATCTTCCATATTGGTCACAGTCAATGTCAAAAAGCCCTTATCTGCAATCTAGGTGTTTCTGCGTGCTGCCCAAAGAGTGCCCGGCTGAAAACGACAACGCAGGCATGTCGGGTGCCACTGTTTGCACCAGCTCAGAAAGTTTTGAGCAGATATCTCCTTCCATTCGGCCGGAATTGCAAGAAGTTTGTACATCTTCTATGTTCGTTGCGGTCAATGGCAAAAGGCGCTTATCTTCAATCTAGGTGTTTCTGCGTGCTGCTCCGGCCCAAAGAGTGCCCGGCGGAAAACGACAACGCAGGCATGTCGAGTGCCACTGTCTACACTTGCACAGAAAGTTTTGAGCAGATATCTCCTTCTATTCGGCCGGAATTGCAAGAAGTTTGTGCATCTTCTATGTTCGTCGCGGTCAATGGCAAAAGGCGCTTATCTTCAATCTAGGTGTTTCTGCGTGCTGCGCCGGCCCAAAGAGTGCCCGGCGGAAAACGACAACGCAGGCATGTCGGGTGCCACTGTCTACACCTGCACAGAAAATTGTGAGCAGATATCTCCTTCCGTTCGGCCGGAATTGAAAGAAGTTTGTGCATCTTCAATGTTGGTCGCGGTCAATAACAAAAAGACGCTTATCTTCAATCTAGGTGTTTCTGCGTGCTGCTCCGGCCCAAAGAGTGCCCGGCTGAAAACGACAACGCAGGCATGTCGGGTGCCACTGTCTGCACCTGCACAGAATGTTTTGAGCAGATATCTTCTTTCGTTCGGCCGGAATTGCAAGACGTTTGTGCATCTTCAATATTGGTCACGGTCAATGTCAAAAAGCCCTTATCTGCAATCTAGGTGTTTCTGCGTGATGCGCCGGCCCAAAGAGTGCCCGGCTGAAAACGACAACGCAGTCATGTCGGGTGCCACTGTCTGCACCAGCTCAGAAAGTTTTGAGCAGATATCTCCTTCCATTCGGCCGGAATTGCAAGAAGTTTGTGCATCTTCTCTGTTCGTCGCGGTCAATGGCAAAAGGCGCTTATCTTCAATCTAGGTGTTTCTGCGTGCTGCTCCGGCCCAAAGAGTGCACGGCGGAAACCGAAAACGCAGGCATGTCGGGTGCCACTGTCTACACTTGCACAGAAAGTTTTGAGCAGATATCTCCTTCCATTCGGCCGGGATTGCAAGAAGTTTGTGCATCTTCTATGTTCGTCGCGGTCAATGGCAAAAGGCGCTTATCTTCAATCTAGGTGTTTCTGCGTGCTGCGCCGGCCCAAAGAGTTCCCGGCGGAAAACGACAACGCAGGCATGTCGAGTGCCACTGTCTACACCTGCACAGAAAGTTTTGAGCAGATATCTCCTTCTATTCCGCCGGAATTGCAAGAAGTTTGTGCATCTTCTATGTTCGTCGCGGTCAATGGCAAAAGGCGCTTATCTTCAATCTAGGTGTTTCTGCGTGCTGCGCCGGCCCAAAGAGTGCCTGGCGGAAAACGACAACGCAGACATGTCGGGTGCCACTGTCTGCACCTGCACAGAAAGTTGTGAGCAGATATCTCCTTCCGTTCGGCCGGAATTGAAATAAGTTTGTGCATCTTCAATGTTGGTCGCGGTCAATGACAAAAAGGCGCTTATCTTCAATCTAGGTGTTTCTGCGTGCTGCTCCGGCCCAAAGAGTGCCCGGCTGAAAACGACAACGCAGGCATGTCGGGTGCCACTGTCTGCACCTGCACAGAAAGTTTTGAGCAGATATCTTCTTTCGTTCGGCCGGAATTGCAAGACGTTTGTGCATCTTCAATATTGGTCACGGTCAATGTCAAAAAGCCCTTATCTGCAATCTAAGTGTTTCTGCGTGCTGCGCCGGCCCAAAGAGTGCCCGGCTGAAAACGACAACGCAGGCATGTCGGGTGCCACTGTCTGCACCAGCACAGAAAGTTTTGAGCAGATATCTCCTTCCATTCGGCCGGAATTGCAAGAAGTTTGTGCATCTTCTATGTTCGTCGCGGTCAATAGCAATAGGCGCTTATCTTCAATCTAGGTGTTTCTGCGTGCTGCGCAAGCCCAAAGAGTGCCCGGCGGAAAACGACAACGCAGGCATGTCGGGTGCCACTGTCTACACCTGCACAGAAAATTGTGAGCAGATATCTCCTTCCGTTCGGCCGGAATTGAAAGAAGTTTGTGCATCTTCAATGTTGGTCGCGGTCAATGACAAAAAGACGCTTATCTTCAATCTAGGTGTTTTTGCGTGCTGCTCCGGCCCAAAGAGTGCCCGGCTGAAAACGACAACGCAGGCATGTCGGGTGCCACTGTCTGCACCTGCACAGAATGTTTTGAGCAGATATCTTCTTTCGTTCGGCCGGAATTGCAAGACGTTTGTGCATCTTCAATATTGGTCACGGTCAATGTCAAAAAGCCCTTATCTGCAATTTAGGTGTTTCGGCGTGCTGCGCCGGCCCAAAGAGTGCCCGGCTGAAAACGACAACGCAGGCATGTCGGGTGCCACTGTCTGCACCTGGACAGAAAGTTTTGAGCAGATATCTCCTTCCATTCGGCCGGAATTGCAAGAAGTTTGTGCATCTTCTCTGTTCGTCGCGGTCAATGGCAAAAGGCGCTTATCTTCAATCTAGGTGTTTCTGCGTGCTGCTCCGGCCCAAAGAGTGCCCGGCGGAAAACGACAACGCAGGCATGTCGAGTTCCACTGTCTACACCTGCACAGAAAGTTTTGAGCAGATATCTCCTTCTATTCCGCCGGAATTGCAAGAAGTTTGTGCATCTTCTATGTTCGTCGCGGTCAATGGCAAAAGGCGCTTATCTTCAATCTAGGTGTTTCTGCGTGCTGCGCCGGCCCAAAGAGTGCCCGGCGGAAAACGACAACGCAGGCATGTCGGGTGCCACTGTCTGCACCTGCACAGTAAGTTGTGAGCAGATATCTCCTTCCATTCGGCCGGAATTGGAAGACGTTTGTGCATCTTCAATATTGGTCACGGTCAATGTCAAAAAGCCCTTATCTGGAATCTAGGTGTTTCTGCGTGCTGCGCCGGCCCAAAGAGTGCCCGGCTGAAAACGACAACGCAGGCATGTCGGGTGCCACTGTCTGCACCAGCTCAGAAAGTTTTGAGCAGATATCTCCTTCCATTCGGCCGGAATTGCAAGAAGTTTGTGCATCTTCTATGTTCGTCGCGGTCAATGGCAAAAGGCGCTTATCTTCAATATAGGTGTTTCTGCGTGCTGCTCCGGCCCAAAGAGTGCCCGGCGGAAAACGACAACGCAGGCATGTCGGGTGCCACTGTCTGCACCTGCACAGAAAGTTGTGAGCAGATATCTCCTTCCATTCGGCCGGAATTGCAAGACGTTTGTGCATCTTCAATATTGGTCACGGTCAATGTCAAAAAGCCCTTATCTGCAATCTAGGTGTTTCTGCGTGCTGCGCCGGCCCAAAGAGTGCCCGGCTGAAAACGACAACGCAGGCATGTCGGGTGCCACTGTCTGCACCAGCTCAGAAAGTTTTGAGCAGATATCTCCTTCCATTCGGCCGGAATTACAAGAAGTTTGTGCATCTTCTATGTTCGTCGCGGTCAATGGCAAAAGGCGCTTATCTTCAATGTAGGTGTTTCTGCGTGCTGCGCCGGCCCAAAGAGTGCCCGGCGGAAAACGACAACGCAGGCATGTCGGGTGCCACTGTCTGCAACTGCACAGAAAGTTGTGAGCAGATATCTCCTTCCATTCGGCCGGAATTGCAAGACGTTTGTGCATCTTCCATATTGGTCACAGTCAATGTCAAAAAGCCCTTATCTGCAATCTAGGTGTTTCTGCGTGCTGCGCCGGCCCAAAGAGTGCCCGGCTGAAAACGACAACGCAGGCATGTCGGGTGCCACTGTTTGCACCAGCTCAGAAAGTTTTGAGCAGATATCTCCTTCCATTCGGCCGGAATTGCAAGAAGTTTGTACATCTTCTATGTTCGTTGCGGTCAATGGCAAAAGGCGCTTATCTTCAATCTAGGTGTTTCTGCGTGCTGCTCCGGCCCAAAGAGTGCCCGGCGGAAAACGACAACGCAGGCATGTCGAGTGCCACTGTCTACACTTGCACAGAAAGTTTTGAGCAGATATCTCCTTCTATTCGGCCGGAATTGCAAGAAGTTTGTGCATCTTCTATGTTCGTCGCGGTCAATGGCAAAAGGCGCTTATCTTCAATCTAGGTGTTTCTGCGTGCTGCGCCGGCCCAAAGAGTGCCCGGCGGAAAACGACAACGCAGGCATGTCGGGTGCCACTGTCTGCACCTGCACAGAAAGTTTTGAGCAGATATCTTCTTTCGTTCGGCCGGAATTGCAAGACGTTTGTGCATCTTCAATATTGGTCACGGTCAATGTCAAAAAGCCCTTATCTGCAATCTAAGTGTTTCTGCGTGCTGCGCCGGCCCAAAGAGTGCCCGGCTGAAAACGACAACGCAGGCATGTCGGGTGCCACTGTCTGCACCAGCACAGAAAGTTTTGAGCAGATATCTCCTTCCATTCGGCCGGAATTGCAAGAAGTTTGTGCATCTTCTATGTTCGTCGCGGTCAATAGCAATAGGCGCTTATCTTCAATCTAGGTGTTTCTGCGTGCTGCGCAAGCCCAAAGAGTGCCCGGCGGAAAACGACAACGCAGGCATGTCGGGTGCCACTGTCTACACCTGCACAGAAAATTGTGAGCAGATATCTCCTTCCGTTCGGCCGGAATTGAAAGAAGTTTGTGCATCTTTAATGTTGGTCGCGGTCAATGACAAAAAGACGCTTATCTTCAATCTAGGTGTTTTTGCGTGCTGCTCCGGCCCAAAGAGTGCCCGGCTGAAAACGACAACGCAGGCATGTCGGGTGCCACTGTCTGCACCTGCACAGAATGTTTTGAGCAGATATCTTCTTTCGTTCGGCCGGAATTGCAAGACGTTTGTGCATCTTCAATATTGGTCACGGTCAATGTCAAAAAGCCCTTATCTGCAATTTAGGTGTTTCGGCGTGCTGCGCCGGCCCAAAGAGTGCCCGGCTGAAAACGACAACGCAGGCATGTCGGGTGCCACTGTCTGCACCTGCACAGAAAGTTTTGAGCAGATATCTCCTTCCATTCGGCCGGAATTGCAAGAAGTTTGTGCATCTTCTCTGTTCGTCGCGGTCAATGGCAAAAGGCGCTTATCTTCAATCTAGGTGTTTCTGCGTGCTGCTCCGGCCCAAAGAGTGCCCGGCGGAAAACGACAACGCAGGCATGTCGAGTTCCACTGTCTACACCTGCACAGAAAGTTTTGAGCAGATATCTCCTTCTATTCCGCCGGAATTGCAAGAAGTTTGTGCATCTTCTATGTTCGTCGCGGTCAATGGCAAAAGGCGCTTATCTTCAATCTAGGTGTTTCTGCGTGCTGCGCCGGCCCAAAGAGTGCCCGGCGGAAAACGACAACGCAGGCATGTCGGGTGCCACTGTCTGCACCTGCACAGTAAGTTGTGAGCAGATATCTCCTTCCATTCGGCCGGAATTGCAAGACGTTTGTGCATCTTCAATATTGGTCACGGTCAATGTCAAAAAGCCCTTATCTGGAATCTAGGTGTTTCTGCGTGCTGCGCCGGCCCAAAGAGTGCCCGGCTGAAAACGACAACGCAGGCATGTCGGGTGCCACTGTCTGCACCAGCTCAGAAAGTTTTGAGCAGATATCTCCTTCCATTCGGCCGGAATTGCAAGAAGTTTGTGCATCTTCTATGTTCGTCGCGGTCAATGGCAAAAGGCGCTTATCTTCAATGTAGGTGTTTCTGCGTGCTGCGCCGGCCCAAAGAGTGCCCGGCGGAAAACGACAACGCAGGCATGTCGGGTGCCACTGTCTGCAACTGCACAGAAAGTTGTGAGCAGATATCTCCTTCCATTCGGCCGGAATTGCAAGACGTTTGTGCATCTTCCATATTGGTCACAGTCAATGTCAAAAAGCCCTTATCTGCAATCTAGGTGTTTCTGCGTGCTGCCCAAAGAGTGCCCGGCTGAAAACGACAACGCAGGCATGTCGGGTGCCACTGTTTGCACCAGCTCAGAAAGTTTTGAGCAGATATCTCCTTCCATTCGGCCGGAATTGCAAGAAGTTTGTACATCTTCTATGTTCGTTGCGGTCAATGGCAAAAGGCGCTTATCTTCAATCTAGGTGTTTCTGCGTGCTGCTCCGGCCCAAAGAGTGCCCGGCGGAAAACGACAACGCAGGCATGTCGAGTGCCACTGTCTACACTTGCACAGAAAGTTTTGAGCAGATATCTCCTTCTATTCGGCCGGAATTGCAAGAAGTTTGTGCATCTTCTATGTTCGTCGCGGTCAATGGCAAAAGGCGCTTATCTTCAATCTAGGTGTTTCTGCGTGCTGCGCCGGCCCAAAGAGTGCCCGGCGGAAAACGACAACGCAGACATGTCGGGTGCCACTGTCTGCACCTGCACAGAAAGTTTTGAGCAGATATCTTCTTTCGTTCGGCCGGAATTGCAAGACGTTTGTGCATCTTCAATATTGGTCACGATCAATGTCAAAAAGCCCTTATCTGCAATCTAGGTGTTTCTGCGTGCTGCGCCGGCCCAAAGAGTGCCCGGCTGAAAACGACAACGCAGGCATGTCGGGTGCCACTGTCTGCACCAGCTCAGAAAGTTTTGAGCAGATATCTCCTTCCATTCGGCCGGAATTGCAAGAAGTTTGTGCATCTTCTATGTTCGTCGCGGTCAATGGCAAAAGGCACTTATCTTCAATCTAGGTGTTTCTGCGTGCTGCGCCGGCCCAAAGAGTGCCCGGCGGAAAACGACAACGCAGGCATGTCGGGTGCCACTGTCTACACCTGCACAGAAAATTGTGAGCAGATATCTCCTTCCGTTCGGCCGGAATTGAAAGAAGTTTGTGCATCTTCAATGTTGGTCGCGGTCAATAACAAAAAGACGCTTATCTTCAATCTAGGTGTTTCTGCGTGCTGCTCCGGCCCAAAGAGTGCCCGGCTGAAAACGACAACGCAGGCATGTCGGGTGCCACTGTCTGCACCTGCACAGAATGTTTTGAGCAGATATCTTCTTTCGTTCGGCCGGAATTGCAAGACGTTTGTGCATCTTCAATATTGGTCACGGTCAATGTCAAAAAGCCCTTATCTGCAATCTAGGTGTTTCTGCGTGATGCGCCGGCCCAAAGAGTGCCCGGCTGAAAACGACAACGCAGTCATGTCGGGTGCCACTGTCTGCACCAGCTCAGAAAGTTTTGAGCAGATATCTCCTTCCATTCGGCCGGAATTGCAAGAAGTTTGTGCATCTTCTCTGTTCGTCGCGGTCAATGGCAAAAGGCGCTTATCTTCAATCTAGGTGTTTCTGCGTGCTGCTCCGGCCCAAAGAGTGCACGGCGGAAACCGAAAACGCAGGCATGTCGGGTGCCACTGTCTACACTTGCACAGAAAGTTTTGAGCAGATATCTCCTTCCATTCGGCCGGGATTGCAAGAAGTTTGTGCATCTTCTATGTTCGTCGCGGTCAATGGCAAAAGGCGCTTATCTTCAATCTAGGTGTTTCTGCGTGCTGCGCCGGCCCAAAGAGTTCCCGGCGGAAAACGACAACGCAGGCATGTCGAGTGCCACTGTCTACACCTGCACAGAAAGTTTTGAGCAGATATCTCCTTCTATTCCGCCGGAATTGCAAGAAGTTTGTGCATCTTCTATGTTCGTCGCGGTCAATGGCAAAAGGCGCTTATCTTCAATCTAGGTGTTTCTGCGTGCTGCGCCGGCCCAAAGAGTGCCTGGCGGAAAACGACAACGCAGACATGTCGGGTGCCACTGTCTGCACCTGCACAGAAAGTTGTGAGCAGATATCTCCTTCCGTTCGGCCGGAATTGAAATAAGTTTGTGCATCTTCAATGTTGGTCGCGGTCAATGACAAAAAGGCGCTTATCTTCAATCTAGGTGTTTCTGCGTGCTGCTCCGGCCCAAAGAGTGCCCGGCTGAAAACGACAACGCAGGCATGTCGGGTGCCACTGTCTGCACCTGCACAGAAAGTTTTGAGCAGATATCTTCTTTCGTTCGGCCGGAATTGCAAGACGTTTGTGCATCTTCAATATTGGTCACGGTCAATGTCAAAAAGCCCTTATCTGCAATCTAAGTGTTTCTGCGTGCTGCGCCGGCCCAAAGAGTGCCCGGCTGAAAACGACAACGCAGGCATGTCGGGTGCCACTGTCTGCACCA